>NC_081420.1:16628087-16733155 GCF_949786415.1 Peromyscus eremicus
ATCTGTTCCAGTCTGCCTTGTAGTGCTCCAGCATCATCCTGGCCCCGCCCTTCCTCCAATGCTGTCTTCCTCCTCAGTCAGTTCTGACACTGGAGCCCAGACTTCCCCCAGGCTGGGCAAGCACTCTACCACTGAACTGTGTTTCCCAGCATCCGTTCTCCACTTTCCACTCCGGCTCCAGGATTCCTGCTTCCGTAACTCAGCTGTTATGGAGTTGGAAAATCTGAACGTTCTGATTCTCGTTCAAGTGCAGATAATCTCTCTGCACCTCCGCTCCTGGTGCTCTCATTGCTAAATTATACCAGTCTCCACTCCTCTGCACTGTTGAGCATCTTGGAAGGGGGGGGCGTATAGGTTTGGGTTGGAGGGCTGTCTTCCTGTTGCCCCACAACTTGCTGGCCTGCAGAGGAAGTAGCAATTACATGTGGAACTTTTGTCCCACGGAAGCAGAGGAATGGCACAGCTACCGAGATGGCTCATGGGTAAAGACGCTCGTGGTTTACGTAAGCCAGGCAACCCGAGTCCAGTCCCGAGAGCTCCCATAAACATGGATGGAAAGAACTCCACGAGATTGTCCTCTGACTTCTACACACTCGATGGGACACCAACACACCCACACTCATACATCACACACACATGCAATTTTAAGTAAAATTTAAAAAGAGAGCAGGCTACAAGGAGATTTAGTTGGTTTAGTTTGTTTATAATTTTGATCTATTGCTGTGATAGCATTCCTACTACTGCAAACGAAGGTGAGAGGCCTGGAAAGAGAAAGTACTGTGGCCTCATTTGGACCTCCTGCCCAACCCGTCCTGCCTCAGTCCTCATCGAAGCCCTGCTTCTTTGAGCCCCCAAATTCCACTTGACCTGTCCATAGGCTGAATCCTGGGGTTCCCATGGCCAGCCCCCTAACATTTATGACTTTAGACTGGTTCCTCTCCTCTGTTTTACCCACAAATCCTTAGAGTGCTTCCCAGAAGAAACATTCTATTGGGGAAACTATTAAGGCCACTCCATGTAGTTAAAAGGGAGATTTATTTAATGGCGTAACTTACAAATGAAGGGATAGGTAGGTTGCGGGATGCGCCACACTCTCTTGTTTCCTGGACCCTGGACGCTAGAGGTAGACGGAGGAGAGTTCTCCAGAGAACACTGCTGGACTGCGCTGCATCTTTCCCAGAACCCGCAACCTACCTATCCCTTCATTTGTAAGTTATGCCACTAAATAAATCTCCCTTTTAACTACGTGGAGTGGCCTTAATAATTTCCCCAATATCTGGCGCCCAACGTGGGGCAAATTCCAAAGGCCTGGGTGGCTCCCACCCTCAGCTTCCTCCCCGGGGGGCGGGCGCTTGAAGCTGCAGGTTACTGCCTGCAGAGTTCGGTAAAACCAGGAAAAACATACACGGTTCTATTCCTGAAAAGGAGCTAATCCCGTTAGCAAGTTTAGCCCCAGACCAGTGAAATCGCTGTCAGTGAGGCATTCCCCTTCCTCCCTGAGTGCCGGCTCCCTGCCCTAGCCCGAGGTTTCCACAGTTTCACCTAGTTAAAATAGACAGGGCCGTGCCTGCTGGCAGACCTATTGACTGTAGAGGCAGAGAGGGGCTTAGAGTGCCCTGGAAGTCTCCACGCCTGAAGCTCCAGGGGGTCACCGGAAAAACTGCCCTCTGCCTGTGCTCCCTCTGCTGCCAGACAAGGCATTCAACAGGACCTGCTTTAGCGCTACACCAACGCCTCCTTCTGGCTGAAAAGTCCCACTACAACGTTCACACTCATGTCTCCCTCCCATTGCAGCACCTGGCACAAACGAGGTCCTCAGGACAGGGCTGAGGACCAGATGGACTGACTCTTCCTTTGGGATTCCTCTCTGTTTGCTATGTGTGCTGGACCAGTTTCCAACCATCTTGACCCATCGGGATCACCCTGTTGGGTCAGCCACATCCTCCCGCTACTCTGCCCTTTCCTGCTTCTCTCACGGCTCAATTCTGACATGAATCCTGGAGGAACCATCCTCCATGGATGCTCCCCAACTTGCTTCTGTCTAATTCCAATTTCCCCTCCCAGGTTGGAAACTATGTAGAGCATGGAGAAACATTCAGAAACTACGTAGAGTGTGGAGAAACATTCAAAAAAGTGAAATGTGTTGTCCCACAGGAGTAACTATGGAAAGCTGTGCAAAAGCCTGCAGACACACCAGAAGACATAACACACACACACACACACACACACACACACACGTACACCTGTGCACATGCAAAGACCGGCAAGGGGCTATTGAAATTTTCACAAATTTAACAATGTAAACAACCTCCTTTTTATGTTTACATAAGATAGGAGCAGGCCTTTAATTAACATTCTAGGTTAACACACAAAATAATGGTTGTTCTCGGGCTGGAGAGATGGCTCAGCAGTTAAGAGCACTGACTGCTCTTCCACAGGACCTGAGTTCAATTCCCAGCACCCACATGGCAGCTAACAACTGTCTGTAACTCCAGTTCAAGGGAACCTGACAGCCTCACACAGACATACATGCAGGCAGAATACTAATGCATGTAAAATAAAAATAAATTATAAAAAAAAAATAAATAAATAAAAATAATGGTTGTTCTCATGACATCTTTGTGTATAAGTGGCATCTTACTGTCCTCATTCATCCTCCACTGCACTCCCACAAGCCTCTCCCCTCCAGCAGGTTCCATTCCCCATCCCCTCTGCTTTCTTACTGTGGTGTTTTCTATCATGCTATTTCCCACCTCCCTTAAGATCTCTTCCCCAAGTCACGTGATCCCCTTTATAGTTTTGTCATCTAGACACACATATAAATACATCACTTCACTCAATATAATTTTAAATCTAGGTTCTATTTACATATAAGAGAAACTGTAGTAGTTAAGGCAGGAGTTATAAAACTCCATTGACCAACATATTTCCCTTTCAAAAGGGATGAATCTTTTGCTAGCAATTTCTTTTTTCATCTAAAGGCCACACATTCAACAAAACGTTCATTTCAGAGGTTGACCCAGTCAAGAGCACCAATGCATTCTTCAGGGATTAGAAACTGCATAGCAACAATAGTCTACCAAACACCAGACCACGGAAGTCTGGCCTCAATTATGTGAGAGCAGACAGGGTTTAAAATCTATTATGGAAATGTTTGCCTCGGATGTTCTGGTACTGTCAGGATAGCCTGGTGAGACCTAACTCCAGATCTGGACTAATTAGGGCCTCTCTTATTAAAAACCTGGTCGGAGGTTGGGCAGCAGTGTCTATATGACTATTTTCCAAACTGTTGACAAGGTTGTGTCTACTTCTAGTGTAAAAAACAACAGTCCGGGCTTCCCAGACCTCTTGGAGAGGGCTAACAAAGTGTAAGAGTCAACAGTACGGAATCTCTGGCCAAAAGAAAACTGAGTATTCTCTTACCACTTTACTAAGAAACAGACCCAGGAAGGTGATAAGTTTTGCCCAAGTCACAGAGGCTCCACACCCACAGTCATACAATTTCCTAAAGATGAATTAGCTTCCATAATAAAGGTCATGTTTATCACCTCTTACAATGAGAAAAAATGGTCCCACCTGTGCTTAGGACAGTATCGATGTGCCAATCGCTAGCTCAAGTCGTATTAAACCTCTGCACACAACAAACAATGAACACCTCAGCTAATGAAGACACCACAGCCTGCTTTATCGACCTCAGGCACGGCTGAAGATTAACCATACACGAAGTGAAGCCACAGTGAGATTACAGCTTCCACACAGCGTGAGAGGGAGAGGACACCAAGACATTTGTTTTCAATTTGTTTGTGTGCTAGATGTATCAAAACTACTTGATTTGGACTTAAGAAACGTCTATAAACAGCCACGGTGCTGCACTCCGTAAAAGCCAAGCAGGACTCTTAATTATAGTCTGCAGCGCCCTCTAGTGTTCCTATGCAAAAAACTCACATACTATGCCATCCTTGACTAGGGTCTTGTTGCCCAGACGGTCCTCAATTGGGCCCAGTGTCCTGTCTTCCTGTCTAGTTTAACATTTCCTGCGTGTGTGTGTGTGTGTGTGTGTGTGTGTGTGTGTGTGTGTGTGTGTGTGTGTGTGTGTGTGTGTGTCTCTGTGTCTCTGTGTCTCTGTGTGTGTGTGTGTGTGTATGTGTCTGTGTGCTTACTTTAATGAAAAACCGATACTTGGAGTTGCAGTTGCAAAAACATAAACCTGGATTCATTTATCAGCCTTCTAACTTTATACTTTGATACACTTGAATCTGTGTAGTATTATGTGGGACACAGGAGCAGGGAGCAGAGATGTCCCTTTAGCATGTAAATAAACCTGAAAAGTGATAAGAATGATGGATTCTACTTTCCCCAAACCTTCACACACAGTGGAAGCAATGTTTTAAGGACATCAAGCCACTCACTTACAAGGAAGGGAGGGAGGAAGGGAGGGAGGGAAGGAGGGAGGGAAGGAGGGAGGGAAGGAGGTGAACCCTCATACAAGGGATTCCAAGAACTGTACCAAGTCCAGTGACAGCTCTGGTAGCAGAGAGAGAATGCCTCATGCCTGCTACCCACCATCATTTACAAAATTACCAACTAAGATATGCCATGGTCTATGCTTAGCCCAACAAGATACACAGGACCTCCAAGGCAGCACTGGCAGCTAGCAGGGTCTGTGAGAAGTTAAGAAAGTATAGAGGCATGATAATCCACGGGGAGAGGCTGAGAATGCTTCCTTGGAGAACAGGGACACCAATCCACATACCTGTTAGATTTGGATAAGAAGGTCACCAAAAGACTCACATGCTAAAGGTGTGGTTGGGTCACACGGCAAAGAATAAAACCTCCCCCTTCCTCTGCAACCTATCAGGAACCCTCCACTCAGCCCCTCCCATACCGATGTCTATCTGCTCTTCTATGAGGTTAACAGTTAGTAAATCTCACATCCCCCACCCCCACAAAAACAAAACAAAACAAAACAAAAACAAAAAACCTTCTCAGTATCCACTGTGACCTCAAACCCCAAATCTTTCAGTTATGGGATTGTCAGGAGATGATATGTATTCTGCAATAAATCTTTTCAACAGCAATGAGTTCAGAAGTGAAGTGTAGCCTAGTTAAAAGATTAAGACCTGAATTTCTGATTCACAACAAAGTTGATGCCGATTGTGAAATGGCACAAAGTGTCAGCATTTGCCACCTACCCCAGTCCTACAGCCATAGGCAGGCGGGCAGGACAAAGCGACATTAATAGCCAAGTGCAGACTCAGGACCACAGATATGCTGAAGGAGCATGATCACTCCCATAAAAACTGAGTCCCTATTTTGAGAACCCTGTCCTTGTAGTCTGGAACTGATCACACACAGCTGCAGAGTGTGCTTACACAACACTCAGACCCACTTGATGGGTTTTTGGCAATGACTTTGCCAACTTCTTATTTCAAGGTTTTGTGCTCACATAAAAAACAGAACAAATGCTAATATATTTGTAGTAAAATCAGAAGAAGTATATAAATAGTTTGCTGTTCCCAGTGTCCTCACTACATTATCAAAGCTTCATCTGGAGATCAATTAATTCCAATAATGAGTTGAGGTTTCTAATCTAATTCACAAATCACGATGATGTTTTGGGAAGCTGAGTCCATTTCAGATGAAACATCTGATGGTGTGATAAATCTTACTGCAATTTTAGTTTAGCGGTTCAACTCTTTGTTTTGTTTTCTGTGGGTTTGGAGTTTGTTTGTTTGTGATAGGGATCTTACTACATGCCCCATGCTGGACTCAATCTCTCTTTCATCCTGGATCAGCCTCCAATATGCTAGGATTAGAAATATGTACCACCATTCCTGGCTCAGTTCAAAATTTTGAAGTATTTGTTCATACAATGAAAAATAAAAACTGTTTGGAGAACATGAAAAAAATTTGGTAGAACAGGTGTCCAGAATAAAGACACTATCTTATTAAATTAATGTGTTTAATTTTACTTTTATTTATTTTATTTGTTTTAGGATTTAACTTATTTAATTATGTGTCTGTGTGACTGTAGGGACCTGAGGGAGGCCAGAGGTATGGACATGTGTGCCACCAAAATAAGCAATGGTCAAAGTTCAGCAGTGAGAGGGTTGGAAACTGTGTCAACCAAGCAAAATAGTTTTTATTTTATTTATTATTACTTATTTATTTTATCTTTTATTGGTTTGTTTGAGACAGAATCTTTCTATATAGCCATAACTGTCCTGGAACTCTCTATGTAAACCAGGCTGGCCTTGAACTCACAGAGATTGGAATATCTCTGCCTTAGAAGTGTTGGGATTAAATTCCCAGAACATAAGCTATTATTATGTCAAAAGTACAATATAAAGACTTAAATACAATTTAAGCTTTGGGCTGCAATTGTTGTTGAGGAAATCCATGAAATTGGCCCTATTAAAATATAACAAGGATTTCTGAGTATACGGTGATCATCAAACAGTGTGGCTCTTTATTGATTGGCTCAAGGTGCATATAAACAGCCAGAAACACAGGTCAGCTGCGCACATCAGCATTTCAAGGCAGTGAAGAATTCACTCACTGGCCCAAATGTTTGCCTTTTTAAACAGAGAAAATATAAGAGTTTTCATTGGATTTTTGTTGTTGTTGTTGGCTCGTAGTAATTTTCAGGCTCTACAGCAGTGCAGTATTCATTAATATACATGTATATAGGAGTGTAAAAAACCTATCAAGAAGCCGGGCAGTGGTGGTGCATGCCTTTGATCCCAGCACATAGGAGGCAGAGGCAGGTGGTTCTATAGAGCCTGGTCTACAGAGTGAGTTCCAGGGCAGCCAGGGCTATTACACAGAAAAACCCTGTCTCAGAAGAAAAAAAAAAACTGTCAAGATATATGTACATATATGCATGAAATACAAACACATACACATGTACATACACTTGCCTGTCTATTTTAGAAATATGCTGCTATTACTTGACCATCCACGACCCTGTCTGCAATTGCACAGCCCTGTCTGCAACTGAGCTCCACAATCCCAAAGTCAGGCAGATGAGCATTCAAGGAGCTGCCTGAAGGAATGCACTCTTTTTTAGGTATCACAAGTTAACAATCTGTTGAAGAATTTCTCACCTAGTTTTCACTCACCAACCTTACAGCCCTCCCTGCCCCTTCCCCCAACAAAAATGCTAAGCATTCCCAGGGGCACATCCTGGGTGGATCTTCCAAAGTCTTAGAAGCAGCAGGTGCAGCTGTTAGCTTCTCCAGAGGTCCCCTCTGCAACGCTGGCAGACAAAGACAAGAATGATGGTGACTTACTTATACCAAAGATAAATGTGGGACTGTGTGGGGAGGGTCGGCCTAGCTCCAAGTCAAGGAAGAACAGTACAGATGGCAAGAGGAGAGAAAGCTTCGGAGAGATGCAGAGACGCCACTAATCAAAGGCCTTTGGAGGGCCAAGCCACTCGGGGTTTTTTTTTTAAGTCTGGAAAAGACGAATACTGTTTTCAACTTTTTTAAAAATGAAAGGCCAGCTTTCAAAACTCTTCAGTGAGTTCCAGGAAGAATAAAGCAGTCCAGTCTCGCATTATAAGGTACTCTAGAAGTGGAATGGGGGGGGCAACGGGAAAAAAAATCAAGATACTAGTGTGTCACAAAATGGAAAAACGTCAGCCAGAAGGGCTCGTAGATCAGAATCTAGGCATAAGTCAGCACTTGTTTTTGGTGTAAGCCTTGTGTGGTTACATAGTTTTCCTGTGCACTGAAAAACTTCAGCAAGGAACAAGTGATAATGGCTGCTAAGGAACAGAGGTAAGATGTTCTAGTGTGGTACTGCGCCAGGGTGACCATACCTAAGAGTTGTGTTCTCTATGTCTCAAAAAGCTATGAAGAAACGATAGATCAAGGATGGGGAGATGGCTCAGAGGTGAAGATCACCTGCTGCTCTTACGGAGGACCTGAGTTTGGTTCCCTGTACCCACATCAGGCAGCTCTTAACCACTTATAACCCCAGTTGCAGGGGACACAGTGCCCTTTCCTGGCCTCCCCACGTGCCTCCACACATGTGTGCATACACAAATACAGACACATACACATAGATAAAAAATAAACCATTAAAAAGGAAATGATAAATGAGTGCATGTTTAGCCTGGTTTAAGCATATAATACATATGTTTATTAAACAACAACCATATAATAGCCTATTGTTGTGTATGATTTTGATGATTGTGTCAGCAAAATCACATGTTAGTTCTGACTTTCTCTGGGTTATACAGCTTCGGTAGTCTTCATTTTCTTCCTCGTACACTTAAGTATTGTTTTATTAGCTTAGATAGGTTGCTTAATAGTCAGAAGTTATAAAAGGAATATTACTTTGGCTAAATGAATAAACTAAGAAGTACAGCAAAAATATGAGAAGAGGGGAAGGGGGAAATGTTCATTCATTCATTCATTCATTCATTCTTTGATCAATGACTATCCGTGAGTATACTAACTCTACTAACTCTAGACTATGGAGGGGTTTAAGAAAATAGAACTCTAGGCAAAGTGCTCAGAAAAAAAAGCCTGTCTGGAAAAGTAGGTAAAGCTAAACTCACCCAGAATTAAAGGCAACCCTCTGAAAAAGAGGGAGAAGCAGCATAAGCCCTTAGCACATACAGCCTAGTGGCCTCAAGCTCCCCAGGGTGACCAGTGGTAGAGTGGAACAGAGGGTAAGGGAACTAGAGAGATAAGCAAGAACCCTTCAAGATTCTTCAAGATTCTTGAAGGAAGGAATCCTTAAGATTCCTTCAAGAGCAGGAGAGCCAGCGACAAGGGGTTGTAGTTTAATCTCCAAACTCGGCGTAGACTGTAACGGGGAGCAAGAAGACATCTGATTTACAGTTTAAGTTTGCCACTCTCACTGCCCAGCGAGAGAAAGGAAGCAAGTCCTCTTTGGCTTCCTCATCCTTGTCACCTAGACCTGCTCCTCCTGTCACTTTCACTCCCACCCCACCCCACCCCTGCAGCCTTAGGTCCCAGCAACATCACAACCAGCTGGGATGGGGGTGTCTGTTAACACTTGCTCATTCAGGCACCAAACATCCCGCATCCTTCATCACATGACCCCATCTAAACTAACACCTTCACTTTCCTGGAGGTTTGGCCACAAAGACCCAACATATTCTCTGTCCTGTAGCTCCCATCCTCTGGGAGAACCAGTTCCTATCCTCCCAAAACTGCCATCTCCATCATCCCCAAGCTTTCCTCCTAGTTCAAACATGGTACATTCTACAGTCCTGCTGCTAGGTATGACACAGTGTTTCCTTTGCAAAAGATTTGAATTCTTGGAATCATAAAATGCCTCATGCCCAAGCCTAGTGTGGTGGTGCATGCCTTTGGTTCCAGCACTCTGGAGCGAGAGGCAGGCAGATATCTGTGAGTTCAAGGCCAGCCTGGTCTACATAATGAGTTCCAGGGCAGCCAGGGCTGTGTAGAGAGCCCCTGTTTCGAAAGGTAAAAACAAAACAAAAGCCTCATATTGAAAGGAATGTTCTGGTTCAATGTGCATGTTTTTACGATGAGGAAATAGGCCTTGTATAGTTAGAGGACTTCAGGATTTCTGAAGGTGAGAAGCAGCAAATCAGGATAGCTACAGTTGGATGTGTCCCCAGAGTCCAAGATGAAAGGCTTGATCTTCAGTGTAGTGTTCAGGGGGATGGGGGGTGGGTGGCTTTTAGAGGCAGGGCCTAGCAGAAAGTCTCAGATCATGGGAACTGCCATGACAGGACACTACAGGTTCTGTTTTGCTTGTTAGCTAGGAAATGCTTCCCCACATGTTCCTGACATGATGTGTGGCCTCAACACAAGTCCAAAAGCAATGAAGCCAACTGACTGTGAACTGAAACCATCAAAACTGTGAGCCAAAATAAACCTCGTTTCTATGTGCTGTGGGATGTATGGCAAATGTGTTGCTAATTAATCAATAAAACACTGATTGGCCATTGGCTAGGCAGGAAGTATAGGCAGGGCAAGGAGGAGAATAAAGCTGGGAAGTGGAAGGCTGAGTCAGAGAGACACTGCCAGCTTCCATGATGAGAAACAGCTTGTGAAGATGCCGGTAAGCCACGAGCCACGTGGCAAGGTATAGATTAAAGGAAATGGATTAATTTAAGCTATAAGAACAGTTAGCAAGAAGCCTGCCACGGCCATACAGTTTGAAAGCAACATAAGTCTCTGTGTTTACTTGGTCGGGTCTGAGAGGCTGTGGGACTGGCAGGTGAAAGAGATATATCCTGACTGTGGGCCAGGCAGGAAAACTCCAGCTACATCTATGTAATTTTTTTTTTTACTTCAGGGATTTATGACAGTGGCAAAAAGCTAACTAACCTAACAACTAAGCACAGAACTTGGGCTTCCTGTTTAAAGCTCCTCGAATAATTTCAAAGATTTTTAAAAACATCTGTAGGGATAGGGCATGTCACACTTGGCAAAACACTTCTACACACGCCCTCTCAGAGTCATGCTAGCCCCCATATAACAGATAGAAACCAAATCGAGGGAAGATGGAATGCTGGGAGATGACTGGACTAGGACTTAGGACTCGGGTTCTGTAGCTCTAAGTCCTGTGACAATGTCTCTATTGTCAGACGACATTAGCCCTTGAGTATCAAAGTTAGAGGTTCCTGCTCACTATTAGTGGTTAATTACACCTATGTGTGTATTCATTTTCTATTTCTTCTGAAGATCATATATTTTTTTGATGTAATTAAGGAGAGACTTAGTCAAATGTTAAGAGTTTATTGGGATCATTAGGAAAGCATCATTTTTTCTTTTTTTTTGTTTTTTTGTTTTTTGTTTTTCAAGACAGGGATTATCTGTGTAGTTTTGGTGCCTGTCCTGGACCTGGCTCTGTAGACAGGCTGACTTCAAACTCACAGAGATCTGCCTAGCTCTGCCTTGTGAGTGCTGGGATTAAAGGCGTGAGCCACCAACACCTGGCTTGGGAAAGTATCTTAAAGAACAAAGAAAACTAAGAAAAGAGATACAGTGTTGTAGAATATTATTTTAAGGTGTGTTACTTTTTGTTTGTGTTGCATTTGTTTAACACTGTGTTACTGTGCCTATCTAAAATGCCTGATGATCTAATAAAGAACTGAACAGCCAATAGCAAGGCAGGAGAAAGGATAGGCAGGGCTGGCAGGCAGAGAGAATATATAGAAGGAGAAATCTGGGAGAGGAAGAAGTAGACAGAGAAGGAAGACTCCAGGGGCCAGCCACCCAGCTACACAGCAAGCCATGGAGTAAGATTTATAGAAGCAAGAGAATGAGAAAAGCCCAGAGGCAAAAGGTAGACAGGATATTTTAAGTTAAGGAAAGCTGGCAAGAAACAAGCCAAGCTAAGGTTGGGCATTTATAATTAAGAATAAGCCTCCATGTATGATTTATTTGGGAGCTGGGTAGAGGGCCCTTAAAAAGTAAAAGAGCAAAAACCAACAACAGCATTTTGGGATTCCAAAATGGTGCTCAAATTTCCATAGTGCCTGAGAAAGATTTTAAAAAAAAGGATACAGCTCCTTTAAGAGTTTCTGCCTGCTGGTAAGCCCTTGAGCAGCCAATAGGAACAATTAAGTAGGAACAAAAAACTAAGTAAAAATACCTGCCACAGTGCAAGATAGGCATTTTAGAGCTCTAGGAAGGTTGAATGCAGTTCGCAGCAGGAACGTGAGCTATCAGCTTGGCTTTCCCAAGCAGAGGAGTGGGAGGAGCCAACTGCCAAAGTTTAGGGCAGAGGTCCATGCTGCTTAGCAGCTTAAAGTTTGTTCATGTGGTGAAAAAGGCTAAAAGGTACACAGTAAAAGAGGTACAGATGGAAAAAAAAACTCTGCAAAGGTTCCAGTGTGTTTAACAGTGGCTTGAGAAAGAAAAGAAAATAGGTATAGCCAGTCACAGAAAGAAGTTTAAAAATAATAAAGTGTTTAAAGAGAGAAGTAAAATAATAAAAAAGAATAAGCCACATAGAGGTGGGAAATACACAGAGAGTCTGGATCTTGTATGTTATTATGTTGATTTTGAAGGTTTTTTTTTTTTAATGTATATAAGCAAACAACAGTTGCTGATAGACATGGGCTTGTGAACTAGACTGCTTGAATCAACCTAGATACTTTAGGGCTATCTTAACTTTACAAAGGAAGTAAAAAATGAATTTTTTTAAATGAAAATAAAAAATACTTTGGAGTTTTGTTTCCATGGGAGATGAGAGGCTGTGGATTCAGTTTGATCAAGCAAGACCTCCTGAATCTTGACAGGTGATAAATATCAACAGATTATAGATAGTCTTCCCAGGACTTGGTAATTATCTCTAATTTTCTCAGGGACCCTAAAAATACTTTGTCCACAGACAACAGGAAGGAGTTTGGAGAATACTACACTCACATTCCCAAGAGATGGGGTGGGTGGTATTTGTTTAATTGGTGGGTCATGGATTTTTGTTATAATTTAGGGGAATATAGGAATATAGGATTAAAAAGACAGCTATTAATCTCAGATATTTTGCATTGTCATGGATTTTGGTACATTGATATAAATTTAAAGTTAATTTTGTTACACTGTATGTATGTTTCTACTCTTGTTTAAAGGATTTTTGTATATTGATACAAATTTAAGGTTATTTTTTAATAGATATGATTTTCCTTTTTTAAGATTTATTTATTATGTATACAGTGTTCTGCTTGCCTGCCAGAAGAGGGTGTCAGATCTCATTACAGATGGTTATGAGCCACCATGTGGTTGCTGGGAATTGAACTCAGGACCTCTGCAAGAACAGCCAGTGCTCTTAACCGCTGAGCCATCTCTCCAGCCTTATGGTTATTTTTGTTACAACATATTGTATATATGTTTCTACTCTTGCTTAAGGTATTGTACCTATGTAGGTCATTTAAAAGTGTAAGGTAAAATTCTAGTTTTTGAAAGTTATTATTATGAACTATTTAAGACAACCAAGAAACACAGGTCAGTAGTTAGACATCTATAACAATCAAATTTGTAGATATGTTAGGTATGTTTTCCAGATCATATAGAGATATATTTTATATAGATGGATGATCTTCAAACCTTTCAAAGACCTACAGAATATGGAATTTAAAATGTTTTGTTAACCTAAGGTTTTTCATGACAATGAGATACATCTGCTCCTGGCAGCACCAATTTATTTCAGAGATGATGAGAGTTGAAGAAACTCCTTATGGAGTTTGCTTTCACTGTGGCAAGGTTAGCCACTGGGCAAAGAAACTGCTCTTGCCTTTGACTGCTGACAGTGTGCTGTGCAGATTGGACATGCAGGACACACAGAGAAAAGACTGTTGAACTTTGCCCAAACAAGGTAGGACAGTTCTTCAAAATTCCTGCTTCACAGAAGAATCTGCCAGATACTCTGCAGGACACAGAGGAAAGTGACTTATGAACTTTGCCAAAACAAGGCAGGACAGTCCTTCAAATTTCCTGCTTCACTGAGAAGTCTGCCAGATACTATGGGCCTATAGGCTAAAGATGGTTGCAGAGGAACTTTGGGTGACTGTCCAGGCCGTCAGATGTCTCTGTCATTTCTAGAGTTTTGGAAGTTGTTTGCAATGCACTTTTTGTTTACTTAAATAATATTACATCCTTCTGGGTCTTTGGTGGAGTTGAAGACTAGATAATTACAGTTGCAGTTTTTCTTAGTTATAATAGAAAGTAAATTATGTAAAAACTTTGGATTCACTAAGATAGGAGAGATAATGCATAATTTTCTTTGAATATGCTAACTACAAATGGACAGAATATTGTAAATGTAATTCCTACTTGGCAATTGTTTTGTTATACTATGTTAAAGTTAAAATCTTTCTTTTTACTTAGACAAAAAGAGGGAATTGTAGAATATTGTTTTTAAGATGTGTTACTTTTGTTTATGTTGCATTTGTTTAACTCTGTGAAGCTGTGTTACTTTGCCTCTCTAAAACACCTGATGGCTTAATAAAGAACTAAATAGCCAATAGCAAGGTAGGAGAAATGATAGATGGAGCTGGCAAGCAGAGAGAATATATAGAAGGAGAAATCTGGGAGAAAAGGAAGAAGGAACAAGAAAGGAAGGAGCGAGAGAAGGAGGTGGACTCCAGTGGCCAGCCACCCAGCTATATAGCAAGCCATTCAGTAAGAGTAAGATTTATAGAAGTAAGAGAATAGTAAAAGCCCAGAGGCAAAAGGTAGATGGGATAATTTAAGGTTAAGAAAAGCTGGCTAGAAGCCGGGCGGTGGTAGCGCACGCCTTTAATCCCAGCACTTGGGAGGCAGAGGCAGGTGGATCTTTGTGAGTTTGAGGCCAGCCTGGTCTACAGAGAGAGATCCAGGAAAGGCGCAAAGCTACACAAAGAAACCCTGTCTCGAAAAACCAAAAAAAAAAAAAAAAAAAAAGAAAGAAAAGAAAAGAAAAGCTGGCTAGCAACAAGCCAAGCTAAGGCTGGGCATTTATAATTAAGAATAAGCCTCCAAGATGGGTGGCAGGCCCCCCAAAAGAGTAAGAAAACCCCCAACAACAATACAGGGGCCAGAGAAATGGCCAAGCAGTTAAGAGCATTGGCTGCCCTTCCAGAGGACCTGGGTCCAGTTCCCAGTTCCCAGCACCCAAATGGCAGCTAATAATGGTCTTTAGTTCCAGTTCCAGAGGATTCTATACTCTGTTCTGTATATATACTAGGCATTCACATAGTGCAAAGATATACATGTAGGCAAAACACCTGCACACATAAAATTTTTTTTAAATGTTTATTTTTTAAAAAAAGACATACAAACTTCACTGAGTTTATGTTTTGGTCAATGGTCAGGTTTTGGTATGGATCCCAAGCTTTTAGAACAAATACCATTTTCTGGAAGTTGCTTTCTAAAACTGGTTTTAAGATAGGCATGGTGGTGCCAGCCTGCAAACCTGGGAGACTGAGGCAGGAAGACAGCAAGCTTAAGCTACGCATGAGCTATAGAGCAAGTGCAAGGTCAGTCTGGGAAACTCAGCAAATCTTGCCTCCAAAACATACAGTATGGAGTGTGGGATGGGTGGGGTGCTGCGAACATGGCTCTGTGGTGGAGTATTTGCCTAGCATGTGTAAGGTCCTGGGTTCTATTAGTGTGTGTGTGTGTGTGTGTGTGTGTGTGTGTGTGTGTGGTGTGTTTGGACTAGTATATAGCTTATCCTTGTAATCCACAGGATGGAAAGAAACAAATGATAGCTGTGATTATCTTTGTACCTCCACATATGTGTGTGAGTGCTTCCTCTCTCTCTCTCTCTCTCTCTCTCTCTCTCTCTCTCTCTCTCTCTCTCTCTCACACACACACACACACACACACACACACACACACACACACACCCCAAATAACTTTAAAAGCAAATTTTACATTTATTTGCTCCATTTACATTTAGTAACTCCAATTTCAAGGGCTCCATCACCCTCTTCTGATCTCTGAGGGCACCAGGCATACACATGGTACACAACATCCATGCAGACAAAACACTCATGAACCTAAAATTAAATAAAATATTCTGACAAAAGCAGTGTAGAAAAGAAAAGGTGATGATTCCAGTTATAGTCCATCATGGTGGGGGAGTCAAGGAAGAAGCAACCTAAGGTAGGCAGTCATGTTACATCATGGTCAAAAACAGAGAGCAAGATCTGTGCTCAGTCCACTGTCCCCATCAGTAACTAGTCCTGGATCCCAGTCACAGAGTGGCCCCACGAATAGCATTCGAGTCTTCCCACCTCAATTATACAAGCAAGATAATCCCACTCCCCAGACCTACCCACAGGCCAACCTAATCAGAGGCTTTCTTTCCAGATGGTTCTAGATTGTGTCAAATTAACAAGTAAAACTAACTGTCATGGCTAGCTAGATGACTCAGTAGGTAATGCCACCTACTCAGTAGGTAATGTCCGCCTGAGAACGGACCCCCAAAAGTTGTCCTCTGACCTCCACAGGCACACCATGGTAGGCACATGTGTGCATACTCACACACAAATAAATGTAACCTTAAATTATTAAGATATTTGAATTATATACAAACTGGACTGTTTTGAGTGTGTTTTTAAATCACATTTGAGGTTTAGGTTTCATATCCAATGTCAAAAATGTTCCTAAGTGACAAAATTCCATCGTCTGTCACTATTGAGCAGGTTGCGGAAGAGACTGCTGCTTCGGAGTAAATTATTTGGGGGTGCTATAATTAGTCCTATTCTTGTTCTGAAAATGGAAAGGGATCAGGGGCTCCACATGAGTGACACTTAGCAGCAGCTGGAAGAAGAGCCTCCCTCCTGCCCTCCAAGCCCAGCAGAGAAGGGTTAATGGAACAGAACGCTTTCGCAATAATAGCTGTTTCTCTGCTCTTGAATTGGCTTTTACTTTGATGTGCTCACTTTTTTCTCCCAAATGTCAAATCTATTATTGTCAACAACCCCTTAGGACATGTTAGACAGTCACTTAAGTGTGTTGTGGACACCCCCGTGTGTGAATAGAAAACATCTGTGCCTCCTTTAAATGCTGAGGATCATCAGGCTAGAGCTCAGGCCCTGTGTGTTGTGCTGGCTGATGAGAAGTCTTACAGGTGTGTTGGCTGAAAGGCATTAGCTCTTCATATTTTCTCAATATTATCCTCTGTTGCAGAAAAATGGTTACAATAATAATCAAGAGAACAACAGTACTTATTTCAAAAGCCAAGGAGCAAAGACTGTCTCGAATAGCATGTGTTCTACTGGGAATGGTTATGCAAAGTGTACACATCACTCATCCTGTCAAATCATACATTCCGGTGGTATTCTCTCTGACTGCATTCCACTACTTTCACACTCGGCAATTAAGCCACCCAAGTAGTGACATGTAGATGCCGGCTGGGCTCTGCTGAATGCTGTGAGCCTGGTGGCATAGAGAACTCAGTAAAATACCTCACCCCACATGCTTCTCATGCTTCTCTAGGCACCCCAGGGGTTGTGGTTCACAAGCAGACAGAGGGTTTACAGTGCATTGCCTGTTCCCTGGGGGCTAGTGCATTCCAGAGTCAACTGAAATCTGGAGACAGAATCACCTTCTCCAGCACCGCACTAAACTGTATGGGCTGAGCACTACAGTCAGGAAGGACGGGCAGTCAGAAGCCACAAGACAGCGCTAAGGTCGCCGCCCCCAGCCTCTCAAGCAAATGAATAGCGAGTGCTTCTATCTGTGGGGCTTGACACTCAGTAGGACTCTTGTGACTGAGTACTGTTTGTGTTCATACCAGGCAATTTTTATTTCTTGGGATAAGTGCACTGAAACTATCATTACCATCAAGAATCAGATGAAAATGAAAAATTGAAACTATCTTAGCAATGCAAAATGAGTAATACCAGTCACATCTCTGCTTTCTTAAAATTTATGTTTACTTTGATTTCCCGTTGAACTAAAGAAAAAAAAAACAAAAAAAAAACAAGGTACAGCAGCTTACTAAAATTTATATTTATAAAATTTATGTTTTTCAGGCTTCTTACACTGTAAAATATATATATATATATATATATATATATATATAGTTATATAAAATTTTGTTCATTTGTTTTTTGAAATGGGGTTTCTCTGTATAGCCTTGAATGCCTTGGAACTCCCTCTGTAGACCAGGCTGGCCTCGAACCCATAGAGATCACCCTGCCTCTGCCTTCCAAGTGTTGAGACTAAATGCATGTGCTTTTAAATACCAGGCTTCCAACTGCTCTTTATTCAAGTAAGGGAATCAACTTGGATGCAGTTTTCCTCTTAGCCACGCCCACTTACATCTTTGTCTTCCGAGAGTTCACTGATGATGGAAGGACTAATGGATGCCGAGGGTTTACATTTTATAGGCTTCCCCTTTGGCATTTCCTTTTGTGCCTAGACACCAGGGCTAGCCAGAGGAAGCGTCTAGAGAACTGCCTCTCAAGCTTGCCCTTCCCAGAAAGTTCCTGGTACACAGTCTGTCTCTCTGCCCACAGCCTCATGCCTAGGAGTAACTAGCTCAACTAGACACTCAAGCAGAAAGGCCTTCTCAGTGGACCCCAAGGAAAGAGCTCATCAGGAAGTGCTCCTCCCATCTTCACTGAACATGACTCCTTTTCCTGTCCCAGAAAGGCAATGACCAATGACATGGCTGGTCAGTAAATAGCACTTTGGGATCTACTATGCTAAAGTGGGAGTCCCATAAAACAGAATACACACTGTTCGCCAGACTACCTGGGTTTAAGTCTTCATTCTCAAGAGGGTTTTTCTGAGCCCAGAAAGGTTAAGAAGCACACTAAGACAGTGATTTTTCTGAGCTATTTGATCACCATCCATCATCTGTCATGAAACCAAGCGGACAAGCACATGTCTGGGGTAGCTGTTTGTTCTCGGAAAGCGTTAGAGATTATTCCAAAGAAGCACCTTCACGAAACATAAAACCAAAACAGACCGCCGGAAGTTCCAAGAGGAAGCATGACAGAAAAAGCAAATTTCTGTAGTCTTTGAGAGAGGAGGTAGGAAAACCCAGCTAACAAAATAACTAAGAACCCCCAATCCCAACAATGACGGAACAGGGCAAGTGTCCCTAGCCCCAAAAGGAATGAGTTGTTTCAGAAGGCAGCTGTATTTAGGAACATACAGATTCCAGTGAATGCAACAGTTTCTCCTTTGGGGAAACTAAGCAAGATTTTTGAGCTCACAGCCTCCCCTGCTTCTAGTTCTGGGCGACCATGCTGATTTTTCAATCCTTGACAGGAAGTGGTTTGGGAGGCCCCAGGCAAGCTCCTGCGAGAGGGCTGCAGATTCAAGCTTTGCCCTCCTCTCTCATCAGTCAGATCTCTGCATCTTTCCGTCAAGGGTCAGACCCGAGTGGTAAAACTGTAGAAATGAAAGCTGTCACGAGTTCTGTGGCATAGCTTCAAGGTCCCTGAACATCCTATTTTTGACTCTGACAAGACAGGAGTCAAAAAGTCGAAGCAAGAAGCTGGTGACACCATTTCCACTACCAGGGCACACTGGCATCTAATGGCTTTGCCTCTTGAACCTTCCTTCCAAGCTGACTGCAAATAAGGCATCCTAAAGCATGTGATGGTGGAACCATCAGTGAAACCGTGCACTTCTATCAAAAGGGGTGAATGCAGGGCATATTGTGTTTTCCCCAAGGTCTTGGAAATCAGGATAAGTAAGGCATATTTAGGTAATGCTAACAAATCTCATGGGAAGGTGGCAAAAAAACAAAAGGAGATATTTCAAAACAAACAAACAAACAAAACATGAGGGGCACAGTCCCAATGCATCCTAGGAAACTGTTTTTCTGAAAGCTAAAGAAGGAAAAAGCTCATAAGTAGAAAGAAAACTCATGTGGCTTTCTCTGTTGTATTCAGTTCAGGACCACAGCGTGTGGGCCAGTACATCATATTCTGAGCAGGTTTCTCCCTTCAATTAGTCTTCTCTGGCATGGCTCTCACAGACACACCCAAAGGTATGCCTAATTAATGTCCCATGCATTTTTAATCCTATCAAGTTGGCAATCAGAATTAACCATCACACAAAAGTATCAGTAGATCTAGCTAATATATTTTAAAAGTTTCTTTAAAATCCAAATCTCAGAGCCTGGGCATTATAGCACACACCTTTAATCCCAGACCTTGGGAGGCACAAGCAGGTAGATCTCTGAATTCAAGGCCAGCCTGGACTACAGAGTGAGATCTTGTCTCAAAAACAAAACAACCAAAAATCACACCTAGGGATAGAGCATATATAAGTCCCCTGGATTCAAACCCCAGAACCGGAGAGAGAAAGAAAGAGAAGAAAATGATCCATCTCTCAAAATAGCCAGCAGCATGCTACTCTGGTTTCCTAGAATGACAGATCAACAGAGCTGGAAAAACATTCAGAGGAGTCGTTTCAGTACCTATTTATAGATGAAGGGCCTGAGACCCACGCAGATTGAAGGGCGCACAGGAGCATGAACTAAACTCTCAGAGCAGAGTCCATGACTCTCAGCTTCATTTTATGAAGCCTGGTTGTAATTTTAAAATGACAGTAGTTAAAACAATTTCTGACCAGTTTATCTACAGATTATTCCCTGCCAGTTTGCTATCCAGTGTTTTTTTTTTAAAGTACTGAGTCAAGATAGTAATATAGAAACTTAATTCCCCCTGAAAACATAATAGTAACAACCATAATTATACATATGGATATAGTATATATGCATATAAAATTACTTTCTTGCCCTACAGTGCCAAATGTGTTGCCTAGATTCCTCATCTGCCTTCTACACTAAAACCTAAATTAAAAGCAGTTTCTGTCTTTTAAGAAAATGCTCTTTACAACCAGCCCCTAGAGACAGATATCCAGATAGGCTCATACTCACACCACAGAGCAAACACTCCTCCTCAGGGCATGCTAATACAGTTGATTTAGCCCTTCTGGAATGTACCTATATCAAACATCATATGACTGTCATGGCTGCACACACCTGGAGTCACAGCACTTGAGAGGTGGAGTCAGGAGGACCAGGAGGTTCAGATCATCCTCTGCACATAATGAATTTGAGACCAGATTGGGCTACAAGAGACCCTACCTCAAAATGATGATGATGATGATGATCCATGTATGTCATCATATGCATATAGTCCCAGTTACTCGAGGACTAACTGAGAGATCACTAGAGTTCATGGACAACATGGTGAGACCTAATAACATTAAAAGAGAGAAAAAGTGAAAAATGAGATAGAAGGGGGGAAGAAAGGTAATATACACCACACACACACGTAGGCATCTTTTCAACTATTGTTAAGATTTGTTTATTTTACATATATGTGTGTATGTGTATAGGTATGTACACAATGTGTGCACTGCCTGCAGAGGCCAGAAGATGGCGTCAGATCCCCTAGAACTGGAGTTATTGGATACAGTTGTGAGCCTCCATATGGGTGCTGGGAACCAGACCCAAGATCCTCTGTAAAAGCAGCAAGTGCTCTTAACTGCTGAGCCATCCCTCCAGCCCTGACCTTTTTGTTGTTGTTGTTGTTGTTGTTGTTTTTAGTTAAAAAAAAAAAAAAAAGAAAGAAATGCTACTGAGAAGTGACACAAAATTCTGCTTGCCAATAATTGGTCCAACTGGACACAAGATCAGAAATGCAACATCAGAAAGCAAAAAGGCAGAAACAGTGAATAGAATAGACAATAACTAACTATACCTTTCCTGATTGTATACACAACAGGTAATAAAGTACCAAAAGTTTAATCCTAAAATGAACAAGGGTAAAGAAACTGAGTCAAGAACCAGCTTGGGATATTCTTGCTGTGGAACACTTGCCTGGCATGTGATCCTCAACAACACACACACACACACACACACACACACACACACCAAAAAAAAAAATTAAGAACACTGTTGGGGGCTGGAGAGATGGCTCAGAGTCAAAAGCATTTGCTGCTCTTGCAGAAGACCTGAATTTGGCTCCAAGTACCCAGGTCACACAGCTCACAACCACCTGTAATTCTAGCTCCAGGGGATCTATGCCTTCTTCTGGCCTCCTAGGGAAGAACAATGTACTTGAGGATGACCTTGAACCATTGATCATCCTGAGTGCTAGAATCACAGGCATGTGCCACCATGCCCAGATTATGCATGTGGTGCTGAAAACCAAACCCAGGGCACGGTGTATGCAGGGCGATGTAGCATGAATCTTAGAGGGTCTTATTAATAAAATAAACCTGGAGCCAAGTATTGGGGTGAACACTGGAAGATCAGAGAGACAGAACAAGCCACAGCTAACCTCACCTGGCCAACTTCTGAGTTGATCTTGTTTCCTCAGACTGAAAGCCTCTGTGTCCTCATATCCAAATGGCTCTCAGCTGAACTATGCTGCTCAAAACCTAAAAGCTTAACCAGCCAAATGCTTAACCAGGCCAAATGCTTCTAGTTCCTGGTCCTCACGCCTTATATACCTTTCTGCTTCTACCATCACTCCCTGGGATTAAAGGCTCACTCCCTGGGATTAAAGGCGTGTGTCACCATGCTTGGGTATATCCTTGAACTTCTGCCTCTGGAATGCTAGGATTAAAGGCATGTGCTACCACTACCTATCCTGAGTATCTAGTGGTTTTTCTGTTCTCTGACCCCAGATAAGTTTATTAGGGTACACAATATTTGGGGGAACACAAGGGTATGCTCTCTACTAATAGAAATATACCCCCAGTTCAACTTCTGAGATTCCTTCTAATCTTACACAAGCCATTCTAATCATATATGCCCCTGTCACACACCTGGCATCAGCAGCTTTCCCTAGCCTCAAAGGGAAACTCCACAGCCCCTTTCTTGAATCCTTGACTCTAAAGCCAGAATCACATGGCTGAAGCTGCCAAGTTCTTCTGCTTGCTGGAGCTGGAACTTGGCCCCCTCATTCAAATATGTTTTCAACAGTTTTCTGTTTCCTACGGTTTTCTTCACTGCTTAAGCTTTTAATTCCTTTTTATACACTGGAATCTTAACTGGGTGGGATCTTGCCCTGAGGCCACCACTCCCTTTATTCCATTTAGCATCAGGCTTTTTTTTAAACTCTGTATCTCCTTGAGCACTAAATTTGACTCCATTTCACTTCCTGGTGTTTCTTTTCTCCTCAAACTGTACATTCTGTATTTTTCCTTGCTCAACTTGCTCCTTTTCATTATAGATCTGCATAAGAGTAACCATTAATAACCATATGACAGTGTCAATACCAGGCTGCCTTGAAATCTCCTCTGCCAAAGCTATTAATCCAAAACAGCTTCAGGCAAATTTTCTGGACAAGGGCATAAAGCAGCCACGTTCTTCACCAAAATATCACAAGAATGATCTATAGGCCACTTTACTAATATTCTTCTCTGAAACCTCTTGAACCAGACAATCATAATCTATATTGCTCTTAGCACCATTGTCTTCCCTGCTCCTACAAGTATGGCCTATTAAGCCCCACTTAAAGCATTCACCTGCTTTCCTAATCCGAAGTCCCCAAATCCCCATTCTGCCAACAAGAAGAACAGCCAGCCCTGTGACAGCAATACCCCAGTCTCTGGTACTAATTTCTGTCTTAGTCAATGTTCTATTGCTGTGAAGAGGCACCATGACCACAGCAACTCTTATAAAGGAAAGCATTTAATTGGAGCTCACTTACAGTTTCAGAGGTTTAGTCCATGATCAGCACGGCAGGAAGCATGAGGTACACAGGCAGAGAAGGAGCTGAGAGTTTTACATCTGGATCCACAGGCAGCAGGGAGAGACTGACAGTGGGCCTGGCTTGAGACTTTTGAAACTCCAAAGCCCACCCCAGTGTCACACTTCCTCCAAAAAGGCCACACCTACTCCAACAAGACCACCCTCCTAATTCCTCTCAAGCAGCACCACTCCCTAATGATGAAGCATTCAAATATGAGTCTATGGGGTCATTCATATTCAAACCACCACACCATAGCCCTAGCTTTTGAAGCTAGGACCAAGTACAAGAGGGTTCTACATTGGTTCCATTAGCAATACTAAAATTGAGATTTTTTTCTTTTAAAATATAGAACAATAATAATATTTGTAACATTCAAATAAAGAAGTGTTAATTTCAAAACACTTTATAAAAGGAGTGACTCTTGGTTGTAGAGTTTTTATTTTGCTTTATCTTATAGCATCTAATCCCAAATAAGGTCATTCTTACTAATTAATTGAGATAGGATATCTCAAACACTCTTAATCATTCAGACTTCATAAGAAACATTTTTGTATGTTTTATTTATTATTATCAATTGGGGGGAAGGGTTCAAGGCAGGCTTTCTCTATGTAACAGCCCTAGCTGTCCCAGAATTTGCTTTGTAGACAAGACTGGCCTCAAACTCACAGAGATCCATCTACCCTTGCCTCTCAAGTGCTGGGATTAAAGGCATGCACCACCATACCCGGCTTTTTGTGTGTCTTACATAACATGGAAAAGTGTATTTTCCTCTTTAAGAATGGAAAATGTGAAATTTGAAACAGGATTCCTAGGCTGAGCATGTAGCTCAGTGGTTAGAGTGCTGGCCTAGCATGGAAGAGGCTCTGAATTTGGTCCCCAGTTCTACAAAATAAAAAAATAAGAAAATAAATTAAAATTTCAAAAGTTTCCCTTTACCTTTTAACTAAAGGAAGAATTTGTAGCAAGTCACTTAGGCTCAAAATACTTTATATTTAAATCACACCGATTGTGCTGTTAGAAAAGCTACATTTGAGACCTGGTGAATAAAAAAAAAAAAAAAGAGTCCTGATTAGTTAGCAGTCAACTGGGGTAGACACTGGAATGCATATTGTGTAATTAAATTCATCTCTCCTCCATAAATGATGACTGTCTCTTCCTCCGCTTAAAGTAAAGAAAGGACACTTTTGCTTTTCTATCGTCTTCAGAGCTCACTTTAGAAGGCCATGTGTGAAAGGAAGCCTTTATATTTGCATATACCTAAAGTTTCTCAACTGTGTTGCAAAGATCTGATTTTAAAAGTCATTAAACACATTCAGGGCAGAAGATGATGCCAAGCCATAAATTACATATACCAGTCATTATTTCAGAAAATGTGGACATAATGTGACATAATTCCTGCTTGTCTATGTGTTTTTTCCATGAACACTGTACAAACCAGCACTGGACCCAGAGACTTTCTCAACTGCAGCTGTTTGCAACTAACTTGAATCATTATAACTGAAAAGGCCTCTTACATGATCGAAACCCAAAGCACAGTGTAGGGCATTGTCCATTCATCAACATTATAGAGAAGCAGGGATTTGTTTTGAAAATAAAGGTCTGCCTAAAACCCCAAGTCATTAAGTCAGAAACTAAATTAAAGCCTGATAGTAGTGAAATAGGAGCTTAGAAAGAACTGGAGAAATGGGATCATTAAGTTTTCTAACTACCGATGTTAACCAAGGTAACCTTAAATTAGAAGCATTTTTCTCCCTTCCAGGAAAACTGTCTCATCCACACAAAGAGTTAGATGAGAGGAATGAATCCCAAGCAGAAGGGCATGTCAGATTACCTAGGGGGCTTTGCCACACACATATCAACCCATATGGCACATCTACTAAACCAGAAGGCTTTGGAAGTATTCTGAAAATATTCCAAAGAGGGGTTCTGAAGCTTCTAAAAATCTCTTTAATCTCTAAGTGCCCACATTAATTAATGGACCCAATGAGGAAAGAGATCTGTAGAACTGAATAAATAAAGCCCTGAAAACAATAATAATTTATTGATTACATGGTGGTCTTGTGGTAAGAAAGAGCCACATGTGGCCTCCATCTTGGTATACAGCTGTTAGGAAAGCTTCAACAGTAGACTTGTATTTCACAAGTGGTCCTCTGTAGAAAGGAAAATGGGCTCTGGCCCGTTTCCACTGGTGCTTCTACAAGGCTTTCCTCCAACGTTTCTGTGCTTGTGAGTTGCCTCTTACCCTTGCAATCAAGGTCACCCAGCTCACATAGTTTCTACTGCCTAAAGCCAGCTGGTACAGACCAGGACTGCTCAGGGTTCCACCATGTCTTTCTCTCAACCAGCATTTTTAGAGACCGTGACTCTAGCATGCAAAAACACATATATCAGTCTAGCTCAGTGGTTCTCAACCTTCCTAATGCTGCAACCCTCTAATACAGTTCTTCATGTTGTGGTGACCCTCAACCATAAAATTATTGTGTTGCTGCTTCATAACTGCAATGTTGGTACTGTTATGAATTGTAATTTAAACACCTGATATGCAGGGTATTAGATATGTGACCCCCAAAGGATATGTGACACAGGTTGAGAACCACTAGTCTAGCCTGTTGATTTGTTACTCTTTCCCATGTCTACTTGCTTCAATAATTTTACTGCACGTGCATTTTAGGTGGTAATTTTGGTAAATGTATATTTTAAATTTCTGAACTATATATTGATGTTACTAAATGAAAATATTAAACTTAATTACACAATCAGGTTATAGTTTTATAGTAGGCAAATGAGTTAAATAAAAATCAATTGAACAAAGTTAAAGCTATAATGACTAGATCATTTATTCATGGTAATTAGCAAGCCAGGAACATGTAAGAATAAGGTATAATAAAACCTGGAACTAAATTTAGCTGTAAGCAATATCTTTTAACTGCATAATTTCAGTAGGCTATTTTTAAAAAAGGTATTTATGGTGAGATGTACAAGATTCACAGCCAGTAGGACTCAGTAACTTCAATATGTCAGCTTGCTCTGTGATGACTACTTTCAGTTGTCAATTTGACTGTGAGGGTGTTTCCAGACAGGATGGGAAGGAGAAGGTAAGGCTACCCTGAACATGGGTGACATCATCTCAGGAGTTGGGATCCTGAAACTCAACAGAAGGCAAAAAGAGGAAAGAAAGCTGAACAGAGACATGGCTCTGCTTTCTGATCCGCCTAGATGTGAACAAGCAACCTTTCACTGCTAAGGACAGAGCTGTCCCTTGAACCATGCGCCAAAATAAAATTTCTTTTTCTCTCTTAAGTTGCTTCTCGTCAGGCATACGGGCAAAGAGGGAAGAAAGCAACTAATACCTCCTCTAAAGTGAAATCTGGAGATTCTGTGTCATCCAAATAAAAACAAAGGGTCACAAAATTAATTCAAAGACTTGTAGGAAGTGAGTCATACTGAGCTGGGAGAAGCCTACCCAAACCCATCCCAAACCTGCCTCTACCAACATAGTTAATTAAGTCGTGGATAGAATGCAAGTAAATGCTTTTCATAAAAAGCAGGGCAAAAAGCTAGTCAAAGGAATCCCCCAGAAAGAAAGAAGAACTTCAAAACCTACAATGTTGATTAGGAATTGAAACCCAGCAGACACATAAGGATGGGATATTGACTTGGGTGTAGGACTTACCTGTCACATGGACCTAGAATTAAGTCCTATGTATAAAATCAGGAGGGAGCAAGGACTAAAAAACCTTTCTCTGTTAAATGAAGCCACATAAAGCATCCCACTCACCCTGAGCCAGAACCACTGGGGAGAAATGAGAGATTTAAGGCTGTTTGGTGTACAAGAAAGACTTCAAATGTACTCTCAATTATAAGGCTGAAAACTAAGAAACCATGTAGGCCTTGACAAATATAATAAAATGTGAGCCTGTACCATAAGAACGCACACACCCTCTCCAACACAGGATACAGGAGCTCCCTGTGAAAAAGAGAATTAGCAGATAAGATAAAAGGAAGAATTGACACCATTGAAAGTAGTTGATACAGCACTAACAATGTTAATGCTTTCAGAACTCAGCAGTGACTGTCTATAATTCCCAGCGCTGGGGGCCGTGGGGGAGGGATGCAGCAAGATCACAAGTTTGAGGTTAGCCTGGACTACGTAGTAAGGTTCTCTCTCACAAAACAAAGCAAAAGCTGAGCATAGTGGCTGTCTTAGTTGGGGTTTCTATTGTGATGAGATACCATGACCAAAAGGAACTTGGAGAAGAAAAGATTTATTTCCCTCACAGTTCCATATAACAGTTCATCATCAAAAGCAATGAAGGCAGGAACTTGAGGCAGGAGCTGATGCAGAAGCCACGGAGGGCTGCTGCTTACTGTATGGCTTGCTCATCATGGCTTTCCATGTAACTTAGGACCACCAGCCGAGGGACAGCACCACCCACAATGGGCTGGGCCCTCTTGCATCAATCACTAAGAAAATGCCCCCTACAGCTATTATCTTATGGAGGCATTTTCTCAGTTGAGACTCTGTCTGTCCTCTCTGATGACTCTAGTTTGTGTCAAGTTGACATAAAACTAGCCAACACAGTGGCCCACGCCATTAATCTCAGCATTTAGGAGGCAGAAGGAAGCCAATCTCTGTGGGGTGAAAGCCAGCCTGGTCTACATAGCAAGTGCCAGGCCAGCCAGAGCTGCATAGTGAAACCCTGTATCTCAAGCAAAAAAAAAAAAAAGAAAAAGAAAAAAAAAAAAGAAAAGAACAACAACAAAAACAAACAAAAACCAGAAAACAAGGCCAAGATCAGCAGGTAAAGGTGCTTGCTTCCAGGATATGAAACCCCAGCACTTGGCTGCTTTGACGAGCTGAGACTGTAAACTCAGGTCCAGGCAGAGATGCTTCCATGCATAAGGTTGACAGCAGTAGAGAAAGACGCTGGATGTCAACCTCCAGCCTCCACATACACCCGCACAACCATACGTGTGCACACCCACACACATGTGCTTACACACACACACACATCACATCACATACCTATATACACAAGAAAGAAAGGAACAGTTGTCACAGGTAGCAGCTGCATGGTGACAAAAGTCTTAAGCACTTTCTACTCATCCCGTCCGGCACTCCTTCTCTTACCTACGCTGAAGAGGGTGCACGGTGCATTTAAAAGGGCACTGCTGCAAACGGCCTTGCTCTCGGGATTCTAAGGGCACAGCAAGGACTTTCTCTAGAACCAGAAAACACCGAGTCAGGTCTCCATGCCAAGCAGAGCCTCTCTTCCTTCCTACACTACTCTAATCTCCTACTGGATCCAAAATTCTACTTCCCTGGAGTAAATTGTTGCACTGGTTCTCTGTCATCGTAAATACTTTTGTGTGCGGCGCACATACATTTTTCAAGTTGTAGGAACACATTGGGACTGTTGTTTGGATTGTCCCCTTGTTACTCATTTACCATTAAAAGACTTGAATTGGATAGTATTGCAAATCCTGTGAAGATAATCTGGAAGCTAAGCATTTAAAGGCATTTTAAAATCCCCAGATGCCGAAAAGAGGAATTCATTAATGTTGTTTGTTCTGGAGTTTGTTGGCTAAGGGCACTATCCCTATTGTTTTACAGGAACAGGCTTTTTCCTAAAATTGATCAGTGGCAGAGCAGAAATGGTAAACCATTTATCTCAGCCTTTCATTGCTGCTGTGATTCTCTGGAAGCAGAAGAAGTGAAATGTCTTGTGTGCTTATTACACAGAGGCATTATGTCAGATCATTTCCCCAGCTGTGGAACAGATTGCAAAGCTCATTTTAAAATTTCCAAATGCATATTTAAATTGATTAATTAAAATGCTCCTAGCATTATTTTAAAGAAACAAAAACAGTAATCTTAGTGGCATTTCGATGGATAAGTTCATATGACAATCACTTCTGCCCTTCCTTTCTATTCTCTTCTCAGTCATACATCACTGAGAAGCCATTTGTGATTATTAAAATAAGCAAGCAGTCCTCACGTGGTACAATCAAAACATTATCAGTTTTCTCTGCTGCTGCTGCTGCTGCTGCTGCTGCTGCTGCTGCTGCTGCTGCTTAGTTTTATGTGTCAACTTGCCTGGATGAGGGGATACCCAGGTTGCTGGTAGAACATGCTGGATATGTCTGTAAAGGTATTTCTAGATGTTAGCATGTGAATTAGTACAGCAAATAAAAAGCATCCAGAGCAAAGCATCCTCCACCTGCTGCAGGCTTCAACTGAAGAGAAAAGCAAACCATGGCAAATTCTCCTCCTTCAGCTGAGACACCCATCTTCTCCTGCCTCAGACACTGGAGCGCCTGGGTGTTGGGACTTTAGACTGGACTGAATTACAGTACCGGTTGCCTGGTCCTCCACTTGCCATCATAGATCAGGGGTCTTCTCAGCACCAATAACTGTGTGAGCCATTTCCCACAATAAATCTTCCCATATATGACCATGGATATTCCAATGGTTCTATTGCTCTCAAAATCTCAAATTATATGTGGTTTGTTCTTTACTTGCCTTTGGATTAGATTCAGGACAGTTGTCATGACGTTTCTGATCATCAGAGACTCTTTAAGGCATTCCAAGTCAAAATGTCAATCACAGTTCTGTTGCTGATGCACCCAATCTAAGGCAGCCCCTACTCTTCCAACTTGATGTAAAGGATAGCATCTGCCCTCCTCCTTCAGTCACAGCCTGATGTATGCTGCTTCCTGTATCAGGGAAGGTGGACATGGAAAGGCTTCTCTTTCCACATTGCTCATCTAGGTCCCCCAGTTTCTGATATTAATCTCTTATCTGGGAATAAGGTAAGAGGAGGAGCCAAATTCAATGTTGCATTCCTTTGATACCAGTACTTGGGAGGCAGAGACAAGTGGATCTCTGTGAGTTTGAGGTCAGCATGGTCTACATAGGAAGTTCCAGGCAAGAAAGAGATGCATAGTATACACACACACACACACACACACACACACACACACACACACACACATACACATATATATATGAAGATGATGGAGTGATCAGCCATCAAGTTTTCTCTTGACTAACACCGATGCAGTGATCCAAGGCAGGCTGTGATCTGGGTGTGTGTGAATTTTAAGGATTGAAGCGAGGCCCTCACATATTCAAAGCACACATTCTACCACTCAGAGTTACAGTACCAGCCCTTAGTGGACTTTTTTTTATAGCTTTTCCATGGAGTATGATATTGGTGGTGGGAATGGAGAGTGGTGAAGCAGGGAACCTACTCCATCCTCATCAGTAGGGGTGTGTCACCAGCAGAACCTTTTTGTGTTGATGGACATTTACTGCACTTTCCTCCATTTACACTATTGTGGTATAGGTGGCCCCCTTAACCATGACTTGAGATGACCCCAGGCTACCTCACTCTCCACCATGATCTATCTTTGAGAGCATCCTTGTGCTCTAGTCTATCAAACCATGGAACAATGTGCTTTCTTTCTATTGCTCTGCCATCATGGGAACCAGCACACAGGCTCTTGTTAACCTCCTCAGACATAAACCATGGATCCACTATTGCTATGGAATAATCCTTCTGTACACTGTGAAAATGTGTTGTTTTCACTGTTAATAAAAAGCTGATTGGCTGATAGCTAGGCAGGATTTTCAGAGCAGAGAGGATGCTGGGAAAGAGTCTGAGGAGTTGAAAACCAGACAGGAAGAAGCAACATGGGATGTTCATAGATAAGGTAAATGAGCCTCTGGGCAACCCATAGATTAAAAAGAAATGGGTTAAGTTGTAAGAGCTGGCTGGAGACAAGCCTAAGCTTTTGGCGGATCATTTATAATTAATAATAAGTCTCTGAGTGATTATTTGGGAGCAGCTGCCAGGACACAGAGAAACTCTGACTACATACTATGCCTCTCAGTCTAAAGGGCACACAGCAAACACTCCAAGTGATCGACATAATCTCTTTACACTTAAATAAAGAAGTACCTCTCATCCCTTTCTTATGGTGCCAGGGTGTAGGGGGAAAACTCGAGTTCTCCGACTCTCTAAAAACCACCTCCTAATTATTATTTTCTTGGCCTCTCTAACCTTTATCAGATGGAAGTGGGCAATAAGCTGGCTGATTTCTGAATGATGCTTAACTCATGTCCTTGTGTTTCCTCTTCCAGGTCTATAATGTGTTCTTACCTCATTTTGGGCTGTGAATTCTATCTTGGGCTACAGCCAACAGGGACACTAAAAAGATTTCATTCTAATATAAAATTGCATACATAATAACATTACCATCATTTGGTTCATTGTCTTTTCTCAGTTAAAAAAATTTTTTATTCTGTTGGCTAGAAAGTTCCTGGAAACAATATACAAAGAGTTTGAGCATCAATAATCCCAAATGCTCCAAAAGTCAAAACTCTGAATATTAACATGACATCACAAGTGGAAAATTCCATTTCTTACTTTACATGAAAGGTTGCAGTCAAAACCCAGGTGCAATAAAAAATGCCATATAAAAATACCTTCAAACTAAGCATGTCAAGCATATGTCTCTAAGTGAATTTCATGTTTAGACGTGGCTCCCATCCCTAAAATATCAGCTGGGTTTTTTTTTCCTGTCTTCATTATGAATTTGAATATTTGAAGATCTGAAACATTTCTTGCCCCATTCATCTCAGAGAGAGGATATTCCACCTGTAACCCAGGATAGGCTTACATTCTAACTCTGAGGAAAAGGCATGCCCAAGAGCTAGGTATACTGAAGTGGGTTAGCAGTTTAGTTGGAATCACAGAGGAGCAGGATTCACAGACAGAGTCAGAATCCCCTCCCTCTGTCCCTTCCACCACACTGAAGTCTTGTTTTCATTCTCCCAGCCAGGGTTCCTCTTCTACAACAACACACAGTTAGGAAGAGTTACCTCCTCTCTGTCACCTGTCATAGCCAGTCAGTCACTGAGTCCTATTAACTCTATTTATACAACTCTCCAACTAGCTCCTCCCCCCATACCCTCTGCTTTTGCTTTCATTCATAGCCCTGCTAATTTTAACCCATGCCTTTTTAAGATAGGAAAGCGGATTAGACCTATAACCCAATGAGAAACCATCAGTAGAGGAGCACAGTTGGGAATGTCAGAGAGGGAAGACAAGCCATGAGGCATAATGACAGAAGAAAAGTTGGAAACTTAGGGAAAGGAGACAGTTCTGAAGGAAAGGTGAAACTGCACCATCTGAGACTTGTTTGGTAGTTCATTCAATTTGTTATAATCAAATTTTCCTTCTTTTCTGAAATAGGCTAATGTTTGATGGCGATGTTTTAACACCCTTAATTGGCAATCTTAATTTTTCTTTGAAACAGGATTTTAGATCTTAGTATATATCCCAAGCTGGGCCTTGCACTCACTATTTTCCTCTTTGTTCATCTTCACATGCATCCATCCATCATCCATCAATTCTCTCTCCCTCCCTCTCTCCCTCCCCCTTCCCTCGCTGGTCCAAATGTGTACACACACACACACACACACACACACACACACACACACACACACTCCTGCCACAGTGTGATATAGCTAAAAATCACATCAGCACCAGATCTTTGAATGTTGAACTCTTCACGCTAAACCAATGTCTCTTCCCCATAAGTACTCTGTGTCCCGTATTCTATGTCCTGTGTTCTGTGTCTCATATTTTCTCACAATAACAAAAACTGACTTGGGCAAAAAGATTTCTCTTCCAAAGTAGTCTAGGTATATACAATAAAGAAAATGGGGGCTGGAGGTGGAACTAAGTTGGTAGTATTTACCTAGTAAGCATGGGCTTGATTCCTACTACCACAGAAACCTGGGTGTAGTAGAGAACACCTGTAATCTCAGCACTTGGGAGGAGTGGAGTCATGAGAATCTGAAGTTTAAGGTCACCCTTAACTACATAGCAAGTTTGAGGCCAGTCTGGGCTGGGGTGGGCTATATGAGCCCTTTGTGCCAAAAAGAAAGAAAGAGAGAAAATATATGCCGTTCCCTGCTCCCATCTGCTTCTCGCTGTCTCTTTCCTCTGCAATGGTAAGGCAAATCACAACTATTTTCAATGTTTCCTTCTCCTTCCATCTGGGCATGGAGTTAGCCAGAGAGGTCAATAACATGTGATGGAGCACATCGTAACTCCTAATTCTAGACTAACAGTGATGACTTCTTTAAGGCAGAGTGAACAGATTACAGATCTTAGGTGTACTCAGACAGCATTAATCAAGCAGATTAAATGACAAAACCCAAAGCAACAGGTTAAAATGCATTAATTCACAAAATTAAAGATATTACTGGTGTATTTTTCTCAGACCCAGTAAGAAATATTTTTACAAAGCAATGACTCTCAACCCTATCACAGTAATGTTCACTTTTATAACAAATATTTTGTAAGGTACTTCTTTACTATCTGGAAATGGAATGAATAAAAAATATAGTCAAATGTATACATATATATGCTCTCAAAATACAAATATAGCATCTTAACTATAATATCAAGGTATATGAGAGTCAATTGTAACACAGTGATTATCAGTTTCTTGTCTTGTTGCCGTGACAACACCTGACAAGGCAATCGAAGGAAGGAAGAGTTCCTTTTCAGTCAAGGTTGATGATGCAGTCTATCACGACTGGGACCACACAATGGCAGGAGCATGAGGCATATCGTCACATGCTCACATTGCTTCTGCAGTCAGGAGGCAGAGGGAGATGAATGCTGGTGCTCAGTTGATTTCTCCTTTCTTTTTCTTTAATCCAGGACTGTAGGGTGAGGGATGGTGCCACCCACATTTACAACACAGACACCTGCACACATCTGCATAGACGTACCTGGAGGGATGTCTTCCAGGAGGTTAAAAATCTAGTCCCGTTAACAATGATGATGAGCCATCGCATGGCCGTGTGTTTTAATTTGTAAGAGCAGCATTAAAAGACAAGAAAACTTCTTAGGCTGGAAGGAGACATTACACAGCAGAGCAGTGGTTCTCAACCACTCAAGACCATTTAGGGTTCAAACAACCCTTTCACAGGGGTCACCTAATACCATCAGAAAACACAGATATTTATTATGATTCATAACAGTAGCAAATCTACAGTTGTGAAGTAGTGATGAAAATAATTTTATGGTTGGGGGTCACCACAACATGAGGAACTACATTAAAGGGTTGCAGCATTAGGAAGGTTGAGAACCACTGCTCTAGATACTTGTGTTTAGAGAGCAGTGAAGAGTAAATTAATTAGTCACCAATAGGTATCTAGTGCATCCTCAAATTTCTGAAAATTATAAAGAAAAAAATTTTAAACATCTTGATTATTGGGGGGTCCACTTTATCTTGGAAACACATTAAATGTGGTTGTTTCTAAGTATTAAATCAATGCTAGGTAGTTGAGTTCCATTGAATGCATCTAAGATGAAATATACAAATATATGAAGGCCTTATAAAGTCTTTTCAGAATTAGGAAATATCTCAGAAGCCCCAAATGTGCATTATGGTGATATTTTGTTTGTGCTCTAACAAATAAAGCTTGCCTGGAGATCAGAGTGCAGAGCTAGCCACTAGAGGCCAGGCAGTGGTGGCACATACCTTTAATCCCAGCACTTGGGATCTCTTGCCTTGGATCCCGGTACTTGGGAGGCACATGTTAATCCCAGCACTTGGGAGGAGGAAAAAGGAAGTGATATGGCTGGGTGGAAAGAGGAAGTGATAAGACAGGATAGAGACAGGAGCTCGCCTCTTTCAGTCTGAGGATTCCTAGAAGTAAGAATCTTTCTGGTGGCTGACAGCTCGGCTTCTCTGATCTTTCCAGCTTTCACCCTGATATCTGAATCTGGGTTTTTATTATTAAGACCAATTAGAATTTGTGCTACAGTGTATAGCACCATCATCTATAGACCACACAGCATCTTGTACTCTTAGGGAAATAGTGGGATATGTTAAAAGTAGTACACATCCTTGATGAAGGTGCTAACTTCTCTGGATGACAGCTCTATTTCTATTTAAAGAGGGTAATGGTTGCCTCTTTAGGGATCTGTAGCTTTTTTTCCCTTTGTGAATAAGTGTTTTGCCTGAATATACATCTGTGTACCACATGCATGCCTGGTGCCCATAGAGGCCAGAAAGGCATCAGATCCCCTGGAGCCAGAGTTACAAATGATTGGGAGCTGCCGTGTGGGTGCTGGAAATCAAACTCAGGTCCTCTGGAGGAGCAGCCAATGTTCTTAATTGCTGTTTCTCTAGCACCTAAAGATATTTCTTAATGCATATAAAGTACCTCAATAAATGGTAAATAAGTGTGCTATGGCAAGAATATTTAAGTTTTATATGACCTCTCAAGGTTGAATTCAATCCTTTTAATGCCACATATCAATAAGTATTTTATAACTAGTAAGAAAAATATTAAACACCAGGGCCTCAGGTCCATTACTACCCTATTGAACCCATATATAAATTCATTTCAAGTGAACAATCTGGAAGATAAAGATTTTGAAGGATAGAAACATAAGGAATGGACTTTTAAAGGACAGGCCTCAATGAGGTAGAGGTCCAAAGGAAAGAAACAAGGATTATTTCTATGATTTCAGACTAAAAACTCTGTCCTAAAAGACAGTCATTATCCTCTTTACTTAGAGCTGTGATTCAGAGAAGTTAGCATCTTCATCAAGGATGCACACCACTTCCTGACGAGTGCAGGGTGCTGGATGACCTATAGACGATTGCATTGCATGTATTTGGGGCTATCTGAGGTACAGCATAATTCTGAAAAGTCATTATAAAGTATCCATGGTTTTATAAATCAACTTACACACACTTAATGTCCACATCAACTGTCCAAGATTGATGTAATGATAAGACAACTACCATATTTAAAGGGACTTAAAGAAGCTGAAGGCTTCCCACCCTGGAGTGATTTGCAGGTTCACAAAGCCTTGCTCTTCCTACACCCTATCTTACTCTCTTGCCCATCTTTATTCATCTGCCTTGAGGGACCCTTTGTCTTCTGCCAGCCAGTTCAAGCAGTCCCCACCCAAGATAATGGAAGTCCTAGGGTGTTAGTTTCAAGTAGCTTGGTGCCTTTGTAAATGACCTACATTGTTGTTAATGCTATGTTGAGTTTCATTGGAAATCTACCGAGATTAGCAACCTACTCGGCAGCCGTTGCTACCCTATGGAATTCATATATAGATTCATCTCAGGTATACAAAAATCCTCATTACTTTGAGAACTGGAAAGATGTAAAACTTAATGCCTAGTCTCAAAGATTGGATTATGGCAATGAGCACTTTGGTATTCATCTGTAGAAAAGAATGATTAAAATCGGGATGAATTCTGAAGTGCCCTTCCAGCTTTAATACCCTGTGACTCTGTTATTTCTACATCCTTGAATCATTGAGTAATCAACATGGCACAGTGAAACAAGACAAATGATGCAGCCTGCGTAGGGCTATGCTCTTTGTGACCAAAGGTACTTCTTAGAATACTGAGTTAAAAATGCAACTGCATTCTGCAACCTATACAATTGTGTTCTAATTGATGGGAGGGGAAAAAATGTCAATCCAAAGTGCCAGCCATTCCTCTGTGAGCTAGCGTGGCAGAAAGAGAATGTGTGGGGTCAGTGAAGCATCAAGTTACAGACTAAATTAAAGGTCTGCAGAATGGTGGTAGGGTCTAATCATCCACAGTCGGAGGCTGCCAGAACTGGATCCACCGTTACTCTCAATCAAGACTTGCAGAAGGCTACGCACACAGCCAGCCAGGGGCTTTAAACATCTTTTTCTCTTCTTTTAAAAACTTCTAGTTCCAAATAGATCTTTATGGAATTATTTTCTTGAAGCTCTTAGTTCTGTCAAATTAAAATTTCCATGAAAAGTGATCAAAACCTAGTGCTTAAATGTCCCACCACAGAGAAAAATACTGTGGTTTTGGGTTCATATTAAAAACATGTGTTACATATATAATTATGGAAGTCTTAGAACTAATGTGTACAACATACACAAAACCTTTGGGGAATAACTTTTGCCTCACCAGTAGAACTTGTAGCTTAATACTACACTCTGTCTATAACCATGCCATCAAAGGAGCACTTTGCAAAGGCCAGCTAGCAATGGGCATTTCTGCATGTGCCGCAATCAGCCCTCAAACAAGGATCTACGGGAATAAAGTGAGGTCAGTTTTGAAATTTACGGCATTTTCAGGACTTGGTTGGGCTGAATCATGTGCATCTGCACTAGTTTTCCTTAGGGAAAGTTAATTTTAGAAAGGAGAGAAATTTTGCCAGGAAAATCACATTGGCTCAATAACTAGACAGCGTCGTTTCTCAGACGTTCAAAAGGCTTCACGGCTTCACAGTCTCTAGTCTGTCCTTAATATTCTTGAAAGCAGGTAGCAAGCATCATCCCTATTTCACCATATCTCGTTCCATGAAAAGAAATAAGGGCTTTAATATCATATCTATTTGACAATATGTTAATTAGCCATTCCCTCAGCTCTTCAGAAGACACAAATAATCTCTCTTTCCCCTGATAGTTAGCCTCTGGTGGCTTCACAGGTACTTAGAACGGCTCAGATACAGAGAAGGATGCATGAAAATTAGCTGATGTGCATCTGTGACAACATGCAAAGTTTACAGGACAGTCAGAGTAGAAGACCTGGGCTCATATAATCGGGAACATTAGCAGGATTTGGATCAGTTTACACGATCGTCCCTTCTTTTGTTGCCTGGCAATTGGTCTGTCTGAGTCTTTTGCCTTTAAGTGAGCAACAAGTGAACCAGCCAAAGGCCTGCATTCCATCCTTAACAAAAATGAAGGGACAGTCAGAGGAAGATTTTCTGATTCCCTGCAGGATAGACCTCCGCCCTTTCCAGCACGGAGTATTTATGAGGAAATGGTTACATTTTAAAAACGAGACATTTTAAATCTGGTCTCTTAGAAGTATGGCATTTTCCCCTCGTCCTGTATCTGAGTTTCCGAATAGCTGCCCCTTCCCCAAACTGCCATCCCAGAAGTAATGGCACCGCATCAAATCATCAGCTTTGGAGAACGGGGCGTTCTCCCACATGGGTCTTCCACTTTCAGGAGGAGAACCGATGACCAGGAGCGCACTCACTTCTGGCAGAATTTTTAGATATAAAGCACATTTACATACACAACAGCCTCTCCCTCTCTCTGCCTCTCCCTCAGTTCCTCCCCCTCTCCCTCCAGATCTAAATCAAGATTGTAGGGTGGGGCCTGAGGTTTTTTTTTTTTTTTTTTTTCAAGCTCCTGGATAAGAGATAGCGCTTCAAGGTCGAATAAACTTGTAGCAGTTTTGCTGTAGCCTTGAAAACATTGTTTAAACTGGGAAAGGGGGGTAGGGTAGAGACTGGGGAATCCCAACTTGACGTTCAGTGGAGACACAAAGATAAGGTGGTACATTGCAATGACCTGATTCGAAGAGTTGATATTCTTTCCAAAGTAAAGACAGTAATGAAAGGCTAGGGTAGGTTATGGAAGGTGAGGAATTGCAGTATTTCAGACGCCAACTTATTTCCAGACCTTAGGGGCAATTAATGCATCTGTGTATCACACACCTGAAGAGGGTGGAAGATCTCATGCCACCCACTCGCTCTCAGCACCCAGCGTCTGGGGTGCCAGATTCCTGGAGCGGTCCTGGGAAAGAAGTGAAAGTGAGGGGTGATGGCAGAGAGGAGGCAAAGGTCCCATGGGCCGCGGAACAGAAACCCAGAAGCTCCCTTGCCAGTCACCCAGCACAGGGCGTCAGCTTGGCGGGAGGACCCCGGGGAAGGGCAAAGGAAGAAGGTGAAGAGGTGGCAGCCCCAGGGAGGTAGGAACGCACCCGGCACGCTTGGTCTCGCAGCTCCTGGGCTGCAAGGAGCCACTGCTTACCTTAAGGTTTGAGCCACAGCCTGAGACTCCCGGAGGGGCTGGGTTGTCAGTGTCTCCAGCCAGCGGCTTCTGGCATCAAAGGCTTTCCGATCTCCTAGCTACCATCCCGGAGCTCGCTTCTGTGGCCTGCGGCCCTTGCACCTCGCTCCCTCGGCCGCCGGCGTCCGCTGAGCCGCTCCCCCGCTGTTTATTCCGGGAGCCAGGCCCCTCTCCACCGCCTCCCTGCTCCAGCGCGCGCGCACACCTCCCCCGGAGGCGCACTCCTCAGCAGGCAGGCAGCGCGAGTGGTCCAGGAAATCCAGACGCCGGACAACTTCAGAAAATCCGTTTAAAATCCTTCATCTTCGCGACAAGGTTCAAGGAACTATTTACCTCCATCTCCCGCCTCCACTGAGTGTCTTCACCCCAGTTCCCAACGCTTGGTATTCTCCGTAAGCACTGTTCTGAGGCATCTACGTTTTTCCAAAATAAACCTATCATTGTTTTTAAAATGTAGGCATCCCCTCTCTTTAAACTTAGGGTGCTGGGAGTCTGACTGGGTCTCAGGAGGGATATATTCAGCTGCACAAGTCAGGGCAAGTCTCCTTAGCCAGTACTATAGATGCATGCCACCTGTCAGGGCCAGGAGCGCAGGATGAAGCCCTTAATTACTCTCTGGTTTTGACCCAGGAAAGACCCAGTTCTGAGGCTCCATTTCCAGGGAGAAGCAGATGGCTATACTCAAGAAGAGAGTTCTAATGGAGGACGGACGAACTCGCAATGAGTACAGCCTACTTAATAATACAGCGGATGAGAAAGGATGGGAAACAGTCCAAGAAGCATCACCTCTCACTAACGTGAGAGGGCCGAAAGTGACGTAAGCCCAGCGGGAAGGTGGAAGGCGAGCTGTCAAACGGTATTTTAGTCATTTATTCACCTACCAGTATAATGCATATTTATGGAATAAGTTATTCATAGTCATGTTGTAACTCCAAGGCTGACCAGAATTAACTTGGTAACCAGTTTATACCAATGCCCTGGAATATACAGATGTCCATTGAAAGAGACTCCACATTAATTCCTTATCATTTCTAAATTTGTCAAATAGCTTTCTAATCTTAGGGCTTTAAAAGGAGGCAGTTACTAGAACTGTCAAATTTCTATATTGAGCAGGAGGTAGATACTGGGAGATGAAATCATCAAACAAGTCATTGCAATTAGTTCTGGAGACTGAAGAGCTTATAAAGCATCTTTGTGGACAGGATGTGAAGGGGACTAGCCGATGAGTCAAGCAGCTCTTCAATGCAGGTGCTATGACGAAGAACGCCCACAGAGGGCAGTATGACGGAGACCGAAGGGTCAGTGCAATTGGGCTGCAACAGTAGACAGAACAGACAGAAGGGAGAGTAACAAGAAGAGAAAGCCAAAAGGGAAAAATAACTTGGCAACTTAAAGAACTTAAAGTTCATCTCTTGGAGGTGAGAATACAAATGGTTGGGGAGAGCGGACTCAAGGCCAGAAGCGATCAGCAGAGAACAGATCATGCAGCGCTCCTGGGCCATGTTTTTAAAAACTGCACTTTATTTCACAGATAAGGACGGGGCACCGACATATTAGCACAGGAATGTGATGTCAGATTTTTATTTGAGAAAAACTACTGGCTGTGGGCAGAGAATGAATAAAAGGAGGGGTGGAGGAATCCAGAAGGGCCATTTAATACAAGGGCCATTTAAAGCAGCAAATACCGACATACAAATCCTCCTGCCTTTGACGAATCCAGTTTCAGTCCCATGACACATCCTCAGAGAGGTAAGCCTTTCCTGGGAGAAAAGCATGGAGGGAGAAGGCTCAGGTGGGAAAGAATCATGAAACGACAAAGGTAGACAGAAATTAGAGAGAACATAGCCCTTTAAAACTAAGTGTCTTATTTATATAGTGATCAGCTCACTAGCTCAGGGATAAAAAGGGATGTTAGTAGGGACCAGAGAAATAGCTCAACAGGTAATGGTGCTTACAGTCAAGTTTAATAGCCTGAGTATGATTCTCCAACCCCACGTTAGGAGAGAATACTCCTCCAAGTTTTCCTTTGACTGGCATACATGTGCACACACACAATAAATAAAATGTAATCATCTTTTAAAGGGTTGATTTGTAACTGATCGGTGGAATAAGTTACAAGGAAATTTGACACACAGAGTCACTTTGAGATTATATATGTGTGCATATATATGTGTGTGTGTATATATGGACTGTGGTGCTTTGAAAGAAAATGGCCCCAAAGGGAGTGGCACTTTGAAGAGATATGGCCTTGTTGGAGTAGGTATGGACTTGTTGGAGGAAATGTGTCACTGTGGGGGTGGGTTTTGAGGTCTCCTTTGCTCAGGCTATGCCCAATATATTAGACAGCTCACTTCCCGTTGTCTGTGAATCAAGATGTAGAACTCTCAGCTCCTTCTCCAGCACCGTGTCTGCCTAAATTCCTCCATGTCCCACCATGATGATAAGGGACTAAACCTCTGAAACTTAAGCCACTCCCTTAAATGTTTTCTTTATAAGAGTAGCCATGGTCATGGGGTCTCTTCACAGCAATAGAAACCCTAACTAAGATATGGACTATAGATGTATATTTATAGAATATCTTAATATATATGGAATATGAATAGCTCAGTATCTTAAAGGTGTTTAAGATCCCCAGAACAACTAAGTGTGTGAATGTCTCAGTCCTTTTTATAAAGTGGTATAGTATTAGCATATAACCCACTCATCTCCAACCCTATACTTTTTTTTTTTTTTTTGCTATTATTGTTTGTTTGTTTGGGGGACAGGGTCTAGCTACGTAGTAACACTGATCCTCCTGCCTCCATACCCAAGGTGCCAACATTTCACACGTGCACCATCATCTCTAAATGACTTGAGGTAAACAGAGTTACACTCTGTTATTTGGGGAATCGTATGCACATGTTCACTACAAAGGCCACCATCATACCTTAAGCACATTTTTAACCTTTTCATTTGTGTATGTATGAATGTATGTGAACATGCCATGGCATGAGTGTGGAGATCAGAAGACAGGATGTGGGAGTTAGTTCTCTTATTTCACCATGCGGGTTCTGGGAACCAAACTCAGGTCATCAGGCATGGCAGCAAGTGCCTTAACCTGCCGAGACATCTCACTAGCCCTTAACTACATTTTTTGGTTCATGGCTGGGTTGAATCCCTGAATATAAAACCTGTGGGTATAGAACCCATGCATGTGTAGAGACAACTGTGGGTGCATGTACAGACATGCACACAGACACAGACATACACATGCACATGTGTATGGTGCATATATGGAGAGACAGTGAGAAAGGTTTGGTGTAGTCACTGAAAGGGATGGACTCATATGCCAATAAGTCCTACAGTCCATTATCTCCAAGTTGAAGACCAAGAAAACTTGATAGAATCAAAAGCCCTGAGAGCCAGAAAGGATAGCAAAATGTCTAGGACTCAGGGCTACTAAGGACAGGAGATGGGTGTTTCAGTTTACAGCGTGAACTCAGTCTTACTTCCCCTTTTGATTCCATTCAGGCCCTCGGTGGATTGGTATCTTACGTATACATTGAAGAGAATCATCTGTTTTCCAATGAAAATACTAATCTCTGGTTGAAGCACCCTTACCAACATACCTAGAAGCAATGTTTAACTTTATATCTGAGCACCTCATAAAATTAAATATTGCCTTGTCTCGATCATCTTTCATCTTTCATCCCTGTAGTCTAGGATTCCTCTACTGAATGATAGAAAATATGCCCTACACCCCCCAACTTTATGTTTCAGATGCTATGATCAAGTAGACTCAGTATGTCTCTCCATTTCACATTCCCAAAGAAACTAAGTAACCTAACTGAAGTCAGAGTTGATATAAAACTGCCTACAAACTTCTTCCTCTAACAATACCAGAGAGTAGATGTGGGACTGGAATAAAGACAGAAGGTGCTGTTTTAGATAAATGTTCCCCAAAGGCCCATGTGGTGTGTGTTTGGCCACCAGTCTTTGGCACTATTGGAAACTGGTGATACTGTGGGAAGTCGGACCTAGTGGAAGCCAAGTCGAGTCACTGGGTTGTAGTGATTTTTTTTTTGTGCACCCCAATAAAGCTTATCTGGGGACCAGAGGAAAAAGCCAGCCACTATATTAAATATAGAGGTCAGGCGTTGGTGGCACACACCTTTAATCCTAGCATTTGGGAGGCAGAGATTCATCCTGATCTCTGTGAGTTCAAGGCCACACTGGGAACAGAGCCAGGCGTGGTAGCACATGTCTTTAATCCCAGCACTAGTCAACCACAGAGGTCTGGAGGTCTGTACAGACAGACAGGAAGTGATAGAGCTGGGCAGAAAGAGGAAAGTGATGTAGCTGGGCGGAGTGAGGAAGTAAGATGGCAGGGCACAGAAAGGTATATAGGTGTGAGTATACAGGAAGTGGCTCTCTCTTGGGCTGAGGATTTCCTAGCGGTAAGAACATGGCTGGCTTCTTTCTGCATCTCTGATCTTTCATCTTTCACCCCAATATCTGGCTCTGGGATTTTTTGTTTTGTTTTGTTTTTAAAGATTTATTTATTTATTTATTTATTTATTTATTATGTATACAATTTCCTGTAGGCCAGGAGAGGGTGCCAGATCCCATTACAGATGGTTGTGAGCCACCATGTGGTTGCTGGGAATTGAACTCAGGACCTCTGGCAGAGCAGCCAGTGCTCTTAACCACTGAGCCATCTCTCCAGCCCATGGGTTTTTTATTAATAAGACCATTTAGCAATTCATCTTACACTGGGTACATGCCCTTGAAGGGGATATTTGGACCTCAGCCTCTCTGCTTCCTATTCTGATGTCCTGCTTCACCACAAGTGAAAAAAAAAAAAAAAAGGATGAAAATCTCCAAAACTCTGAGCAAAAATAAGCCTTTTAAAAACTCATTTATCACCAGGAGGGGTGACACAGGCCTTTAATCCCAACACTTGGGAAGCAGAAGCAGGCAGATCTCTGTGAATTTGAGGCCAGCCTGGTCTACAAAGAGTTCCAGGACAGCCAGGGCTATTACACAGAGAAAGCCTGTCTCAAAAAAGAACTAATTTATCTCTGGTATTTGTTACAGTCAGAAAGCTGACCACCACAGGGAAGCATTTCAGGAGACTGAGGAGACGGGGCAGTTTTTCAACAAAGTGTACTCTAGAAAGACAACTCATTAGATGTTTACCATAAAGACAAAGATGTAAATAATTAAAATGTAATTTCACGAGGAATAATAAAAATATGGAGATACTAGATGAGCACAGTGTAGGCAAGAAGGGAAGGTGTTTTGGCTGCAGAGACTTGAGGGATGCTTCACTAGGAAAAACAGTGCTTGGATCTTAAGGATCTGCTGGTGTCAGATACGTAGCTAGTCTCAGAGACTGACAGGACTATTCCTTGTTTGGTGGACTCACTTTTTGGTAATCCAGAGAAAAGATAAAGCTTCAGGGCGAGAGACCAGTAAAGAAACACTCAACAGTTTAATTGAGATCAATGATATGGCCCAAAAGAAAACAGAATGGATGTGAGAACTGTTTAGACGTGTAGAAGCCAAATGACCCAAGGAGTTGAAAAGTGGGAAAGTCTCAGCAACATGGTGGACAACAGTGAGATTAAGTGAACCAGTAAAAAAAGGGAGAGATTTGCTAGAGAACAGGGCTCCCCTCTAATGCTGAACTTCAGATGCTGGTGAGATACAGAGTGAAGGCAGCCAATAGGCAATCGATAATACATTGCATGTTAGTATGAGACCAGAACAGAGGAATTTGCTGTTTTGAAATAAAATGACCCCCATACAGAACGGCACTTGTTGGAGGGAGTGTGGGGGTGGGCTTTGAGGTCTCTTTTGCTCAAGCTTCCCTCTGTGACTGTCAGTTGACTTCCTGTTGCCTACAAGATGTTGGACACTCAGCTATTTCTCCAGCACCACGTCTGCCTGCACACCGCCATGCTCCCTGCCATGATGATAATGGACTGAACCTCTGAAACTGTAAGCTGCACCTCAATTGAACGTTTTTCTTTATAAGACTTGTGGTCATGGTGTCTTTTCACAGCAATAGTAAACCCTAACTAAGCCAGTTGCTATATTGACTTAGACTAACTCTAGAGTCCATCATTTTTACAGGCAAGGATAAGATAAGCCAAGAGTACCATGTATCGGGAAAGAACTAAGTGCCTATGTTGGATACCTGAATAACACTGAGTGCTCACCAAGCTAAGGATAGCTACCCAAGGAAAAGAGCCAATAGAAATGAATATCATGTATAAGAAAAACAATTTATATGGAGGTGATAAACGCTGTCGAAGCTGAACAGAAACTCAGTAATATGCTGGCCTTGGTAGTCACACCTGTAATTCCAGCACTGGGGGAGCTGAGGAAGGAGAGTCAAGAGTTAGAGGCTAGCCCAGACTATACAGTTAGACTATCTCAAAGAAAAAGAAAGTAGCACACAATAGTTCTTTCCTACTTAAAAAAAGAGGGAGGGGGAGGAGAAAGGGAGGGAAAAGGAGGGGAGGAGGGGAGAGGAGGCGAGGGGGAAGGGAAGGGGAAGCAGAGGAAGGGGAAGGGAAGGGGAAGGGAAGTTGTATTCCAGAACTGAAGATGAGGAGGGTTCTTGCCTGGGTCTGGAGCTTGTTATCCTTAGAAGTGGCCATGCTGGTGAAGCAGTAGAATTGCATTACATCAGTTGTCCATTCTCAACCCCTTTGGCATTTTGTAACAGGTATCTCTGTTGTCTGGGGATGTTCTGGGCATTGCATGTTTAACAGCCTTCTTGGCCTCATCTCCCCAGCTAGCAATAGCACCTCTCCCCAGTTCTGAAAGCCCAAACTACCTCCTGACGTTAGTGATGGCTCCCCTCTCCCTTCTGTGCTCTCCCTGATGGCCATGTGGTGAGCAGCTTTGAACACATGTTCACACTGTGACATGTTGCCCGACTACAGGCCTAAAAGCAGCAAGGAAACCAACCAATCACAGACTTGGTACCTCTGAAACCTTAGGCCAAAATACCCCTCTTTTCTCTTTATAAGCCGATTACGTCAAGTGTGTGCGACGGTGACAAAACATTGACAAACACACATGCAGATGGAAGAGAGACATGCTAAGCATTTTCCAAATCATATTGGGAGGTGCTAACACCTAACTGGCTTATTTTTCTTTTCATTATTTGAAGATATTTGCTTATTTTTTAAAATGTCTTTGGGATAGGTACTCACTGAAATCTCTAAATCTAAAGAATAAATAGAAACTAAAAATGCTTTATTTATAGAAACAGAGATTCAAAATAATATTTATAGGGCTATCTTAGCATTAGATATATTGCTCTAGTAAAATAACATTATTTTGAGTCCTGGGGTAAGGATTTCTAACCAGCTTATATTGGAAAACGTTTTTCTTACTTTGATGTTATGACTTGGCCCACAGTAATGACATCCCATGTACTAGATGTCAGTCCACAGACGGAAAAGCCCTCTCCTTATAAAGATGCGCTTATGTTATGGTAAACAAGCAAACAAAATATATCCAAGTTCTATTGTTTCTCTGTTCCTTCAGTTTTCTTTTACTAACTGTGTGTTTTGTCACTGAAAAAAGAGAGTATAAGAAAGTAGACTTTGATCTCGGCTCCTCATGGGGCCAGTCTGCCGTGAGGAAAGACCTGCTGGCAGCAGTTAAGGAAGCTGGTTACATTGTGTCCACAGTCAAGAGGAATGATGAATGCTGGAGTGTTTAACTCAACTTTCTCCCTTTTTTTTCAGTCTAGGACCTCAGCCCAGGGAATGGTGCCACCTATGTTAAAGTGAGTCTTTCCACTTCAATGAACCTAATCTAAAAAACTGCTCAGAGACTAATTAATAATCCAGATAATCCTTCACAGGCATGACAAAGGTGACCTGAGGTTCCGTCAAGTTGACAATCAGTATTAACCATTACCACTCCACCCCTTGTCAACTTGACACCCAAGCATATCACTTTTAAGCCATAACCTCCCACCCCTTGTCCCCACAGGCTCACGGCCATCTCATACTGCAAAATGCATTTCATCCAACTTCACAAGCCTCCAGTCTTTAACAATGCCCATATTGTTTGTAAGTCCAGTTTCAGTTGCGTCAGAGACACCAGGCACTCTCTTAACTGTACGTGCCTATTAAAAAAAAAGTTAAACATACTTCCAATATACAACAGTACAGAGTAAACACTCTCATTCCCAAAAGAGAGGAATGGCAAAGGAGCCAGGAAAGAATGAACCAAAGTGAGACCAGAGGGCAAACATCAAATCCTGAAACTCCATTTCCAGTGGCCATGTCAGAGGAGCAGTGGGTGGCAGTTGAGGTTCAGGGTGTCAGCCCACTGGGAGGTGCCCGCCCCTCTTGGTTGGGCGGGGCCTCAGGACCACAGACCCCAGGATGTCTTTTGACCTGTGGATTGTTATTGTGGGGATGGCTTCCTCCCTAAATTGTACTGTCTGATCGATAGTGGTGGTGTTGGCTTATGCAGAGTTTTGATGAGTGAAGGTGGATACAGGGAGGTGCTACACAGCTGGTGTTAAACAGTGGGAAAGAGACCTTGATGGGTTGGAGCCAAGGGGCCACAGGGAAGGTGAGAGAGCCACACCATATAGCACTCACATAGAGGGTTTTATTGGGGGAAGGGAAGAAGGGATGCAGAGTGCACCTCTGGAGATAAGAGGAGAGGAAGAGAGAAGAGGAGAAGAGGAGATGGGGAAAGGAGGAAGAAGAGGGGGTGCGGATGCGGCCTCATGGGAAGAGACAGGAGGGGTTTGCTTTAAAAGGGGCTTAGCGCATGTGTATAGAGACTACATGCACACAGATTATGTAGTGACTTATGGCCTTAGGACCCTGGGCTGTCTAGTACAGATGCTGGAATGCTAACAGCTGGAGCCTATGAGTTTCACTTAGGGAGCTGCAATCCATGCAGTTCAAGTTGATGATTAGGAGTAACAGTTGAGTCCCAGGAGCCTGGCCGGCTCAGATTCCTTTAATCTTAATGTTGAAAGACACAGTCACAGATTTTGGTGTGCATCATTAGCTGAAACAAAGCCTTATAATATCTTCAGGTTAAATGAGATGTGTTGATAATAGCCTTAAGATGAACAACCCCAGAAAACAATCTAAAGAAAACAAGGACACATAGCTGAGGTCTGTAGTGGGTAGCCATTCCAGCTTTGATATGGAAGTTCCAACTCCCATTGAGACTTCGGCAACTGTCACGCCTGAAGGCGCCTGGGGCCCCGAGATCTGGATCAGCGAGCGCTCTCTCCGTTCCGGGACCCTGGAAGGTGGAGGTAGATCAAGCAGAGCTCCAGAGAACACCGCTGGACTGTGATACACCTTCCCCAGACCCGCGACCTACCTATCTCTTAATTTTTAAGTTACGCCATTAAATAAATCTCCTTTTAACTACGTGGAGTGGCCTTAATATTTACACCAATAGAGGTCAAAAATATAAAGCAGCCCAACTGTTACTGCCTGGCGTATTTTCTTGCTAGGGTTGGTTGATGATCAAAGGTGATGATTAACTCCTTATACCCATTCCTGACCTCAGTCTCCTAATATAAAGAACTATTGAGGGGTGGGTATGTACCCTAAAGATCTAAAGTACAGCTGACTGATTGTTTTTTTTATGTATACAAGTTTAGGTTTGTGGTCTTTTAAGACTGTATGGGTTAGATAATAGAATGAACCACTGTTTTTTAGAAGGACTTTGACCTTGAAGAATCCTTGTGGAAAACAGTGATTGTTTTGCTGAACAGGCTTTGCAGCCATCCCATGACTTTGGTCACAAGACACCTCAGGCACACCTGAGGCTCTTGTATTACTGTGTATTGCACACGATACATAATAAAGGTGTAGAGTCATGGAGGCATGTGATGCTCTCCATCAGAAAGACATGTAAATTAAGATTAGGGACCTTGGTAACAGGAAATACTTTGTGTAACAGTCAGTAAATATGCCTCCTATGGCTGTTCGGGTCTGGTCCAGTTCGGTCCATCAGAAGAGGCTGGACCTTCCTGCTGGCACATAGGCCTTAAAATTTCACCTTGGAGTTCCTTTTTTCTTCAACTGATAATGAAAGAATACAGAAAGAACACGGAAGAATAGATAATAAAGAAGGAAATCATGAAGAGATAATGTGTCTTTTTCCCTAACCCTCTCAGACAGAAAAGTCTTAGTATGTGCCGACACCATGGATTGCTTTCGAGCCCTGTCGTGCTGGAGGCTGGCCCTTCAGGCAGCGATACTCCATAGCATTTTGGGGTTCATGATGAAATCTAGGCTTTGCAGAGCTTGGGTAGCTCAGGCCTCCCAGCTCTGCTGCCACAGCATTCATAGCCTTTCCCTTGGGCCAGCCTCACTCTATACCTGTAACTTTCCTCAGTGGATCTGCCAAAGTTCTGGTGTCCCCAACACCCTGTGGCTTCATCTTTGAGGAGTAGCCTGTCACGGCCTTCTTGAAGGACTGCAACCCTGCCACATATTGCCTGGTCTCCGTAGCTCTCAAAACCATGGTGCAAGACTCCACAACCTTTCAATCTTGCATCTTTCATGCCTGCAAAACCAGTACCATGTAGACAACACTGAAATTTTTGCTGCCAGCTAAGGATGGAGCCTGGTCTCACTGAACCACATTTACAGGAGCCACTGTGTGCTTACCCAGAGTAAATTTACTTCACCAGACAGCAGCTTTCCCAGATCAGTGAACACCAGCATTCAAGTTGGAACCTTTGATGGGTGGAGTCTAGGCCTCAGGACTCCTTTCCTATAGGCCCATTGTGAAGCTGATGGTTTCTCTTTAACAATTATAATTACAGCCTATTTTTAATACAGGTCTTGGCTGCAACTTTAACCTTATTTATCTCCTCTTCTTGACAATCTACACATTTTTAAAATGTCTGTCTTTGTTGATCTTTTTCACTGTAGTGACCCATGTCATAAAGTGAATACTATCCTGCCATGACATTTTCTCTGCCAGACACATTAGTCCATTACTGTTAAATTCCGTTTCCTTCAAGTTCTCAAGACATGGGAAGAACGAGGTCATATTTTTGCCAGAATATAATTGGAACGTCTTCTAACCCGGTTCCTCTTAAGAATCCATTTCCCTCTGAAACCTCGTGAGCCAGGTCTCAGCACTCTTCATTTCTCTCAGCTTTCTGCTTTTCCACTAGAATGGTCCATTAAGCTGTGCTTACAGCACTTGAGGGCTTTTCTAATCCAAAGGTCCGAACTCTTCCACATTCCTCCTGCAACCAGTTCTTTAGAATGCCTACGAAATGCATGGTCAGGTCTATCACAGCAACAGCCACATTTCTCAGTACCATTGTCTGTATTAACTACGTGTCTCGGGGCTCTAACAAAACACCCCAGGAAAGCAACTTAAGGAAAACAAGCTTTATTTTGGATCACAGTCCAAGATACAGTCCAGCAGGGTTGGGAAATCTTAGCCATCGGGTTCTGAGGCACCTGGTTACACTGTATCCCCAACTAAGCAGAGAACTGTGAATTCTTGCTCTCAACTCAACTCACTTTCTCAGTTACATTCAGTTAGGCCTCAAGCCATGGACCAGTGCTGCCCACAGTTAGGGTCAACCTAATCCAGATACCTCATAGGCATGCCCAGAGGCTACCTTAATCTAAATAATATCCCACAGACATGAGGCTTGCCTTCTAGGTGATTGATTCTAGAAGACAATATCAACAGTCACATATGGGAAACAGCCAATATATTAATTAAACCAAATCCAGCATGGTGGCACATTCCTGTAATTCCAGCATTTGGGAGGCAGAGGCTGGAGAATTTCATGTTCAAGGCAGGCTAGGGATACATAGTGAATCCCTCAAGAACTATTAATGGCATGTGCTATAAATGATAAACTTGACTCCCAAGGGTAAAAGCTTAGTAGCACTCATCCACTGTTCTCCAAGAAGTCTTGGTCTCAGTACCATCTCTCTTATATAATCAACTGTGCATCTTGAGTCATCCTCTCTGGCCATTGGCAAGCTAGAACAGTCAGCTAGCATCAACCAGTGGGATGCTGCTGCATTCACAGTCTAAACCCTCATCTTCAATTACCAAGATGTGTATTTTGCCTAACTCTTTCCACTAAAATAGAGTAGCATATCTTGTTTTTAGAAGAAACAAATGTGTCACTATATTTACATCTCTGACCACGTTTAAAAAAGAACTGCTCATCATCTTGTTCAAAGCGTGATAACCCACTGAGTTAATTTTGTTGAACAATCTTTAAATAGCATCCAGACAACAGACTTGGGCCACTGTCTAAGAACTAAAACGGGGTACAATGTAATTAAGTGTTCTCAGACTGTCAGGCCCCCATGCCAACACTGGAAGAATAAAAGCATGGGCATGGTCTCTGCCTTCAAAGCTTACAGTGTGGGAGAGATATGTGTGTGTAGGTTTGATAAATGTCTGAGAAGTGCTGATATGGATATGTAATGGATGCTAAGACTTACCAAAGGCAAAATGAAAATTTAAGAACATTTTAACAACTGCCCAAATAAAGCTAACAGATACATTCAACTATATCATCGGTTCATCTCTATTGTATCATGTAAGATTGCAATTATTGTCCCTTTCCATGGCAGAAGCAGCAGTATTCACCAACTATTCCCTACATGCTCCCACATTGACTATCCCTGGAGCTGGGTGTAATCTCCTGACTGACCACTAACCAGGCTTACAAAGGAGCAGCAGGTGTGACTTCTCTTGCTCTTCCCCCACTATCTTGAACATAAAGGAGCCATGCTGAGATGGCAGATCTTTAAGATCAAAGTAGCCTGTAGCAATGAATAAATTTCATGAATGATAGCCCTAGAGAGCTTCCTGAACAGACCAGAGTTTTATAGAGCAAAAATAAACCTTGACTGTCAGGCAACTGAAATAGCTGGTTGTATCTGGAATAGCACAGCTTTCAGTCACATGATAAAAAAGACATTCTAGATCCCCATTGTAAAAGTTTATTTTGGCTTGCATTCATTCATTAGGCAAACACTACCTACTAAGGCAAGGCTTTTTGCACTGAGGATAGAGTGATGTATAAGGTAAAGAAAATCTGCAGCATCCGGGAGCTACATTTTATTTATTGATTTATTTATTAATTATTATTAATAATTTTTTTGGTTTTTCGAGACAGGTTTTTGTAGCCTGAAGGTTTCTCCGGTCCCATGGTCCCACAGCCGCTTATAATCATTCAGAGGCTTAATATTATTTACAAACTGTATGGGCTATGGCAGGCTTCTTGCTAGCTAGCTCTTTCATCTTAAATTAACCCATGTCTATTGATCTGTTTTGCCACATGGCCATGGTGTTACCGGTCTGCTGGCATCTTGTTGCTCCTTGGGTGGCAGCTAGCAGCTTCTTTTCCTCCCCTTTCCCCTCTCACTCTCTCTCTTGGATTTTCCCACCTGGCTCTATCCTGCCCTGCCATAGGCCAATGCAGCTTTATTTATCAACCAATCAGAGCAACACATATTCACAGCATACAGAAAGACATCCCACAGCAGGGTTTCTCTGTGTAGCCTTGGCTGTCCTGAACTGTAGACCAGGCTAGTCTCGAACTCACAGAGAACCTGCCTCTGCCTCCTGAGTACTGGGAATAAAGGCGAGTGCCACCACCACCCAGCTGGGAGACAGGCGTAAAGCAGAATTTGCAGATGCTAATAAAAATTTAATTGAAGAAAAGAAAGATGTCACTAAATCTGCCCCCTTCTTAGTTTACTCTTGTCTTTATCTCTCTTCTTACTGAGAGTCTATAGTCCACTGTATTCACTATCTGTGCATATCCTCAGCTCAATCGACCTTTGCCCTTCTCTCTAGCTATTTGCTTAGAAAAGTTCCAACCTACTTAAATATTTTCTGTCCCTCTCTCTCCCTTCCTGCCATCTTCATACCTACTACTAGGTATCCAGACATAGGAAGAACAATAAAGCCGAACTCATTGATATCATAACCACTAATCTCAACAGCTCCTTGCAGCTGCTTGGAAAAGCTACCTGCTTAACCCTGTCATCTTCCATTAGCCTATAAAACTAGTTCAATTTCCAGTCTCCTCAAATCTCAGCAGCCTTCTTTGGAACTCACTCACTGTCAGTGACTTTATACTTAAATTTACCAAGAAACTTACAGGAAGCAGAACTTCTAAAACTTTCACTATATCTGCCACCCTGAATTTGAACGCATAGCTTCTGAATTCTCTCGTTACTGTTGCTATGGTTTCAATGAGTGGCCCAAATTTCATGTGTTGAAAACATATTAGAATTAAAAAAGGCTTTAAGAGAGATCTGACCTAGCAAACCCGTTCTCTCTCTCTCTCTCTCTCTCTCTCTCTCTCTCTCTCTCTCTCTCTCTCCCTCTCCCCATATGATGTACTCGGCTGTACTGACACAGCAGTGAGGCCTTTCATAGTTGCTGACATCATGCTTTTGGACTTCTCATTTTCCAGAACCATAAACTAATAAGCCTCTATTGCTCATCAATTACCTACAACAAAGATTAAGATATACGTAGGAGCTGTCTATACTAAGGACAACTCTTCTGCTTGTGTACCAGATCCCACGTCCTCTCATCTTCAGTGGCAGAGTTGGTCTGGTGCCACTTAGATCCATCCCCAGCTGTAAAGCTGTGCTCAGTGGACACATCCATCCGTCACCTCCTCCAGGACGTATACAGTCGTTGTCATTCCCCCTGAACTCATGCCCTTCCTGGAGCAGCCTGTATGCAAGGACTGAGTGATTTGGGGGCCAGCATTGAGGACCTCAGGAGAGCAGTACTCACTCCAGAGCTCCAGGGTTGGCTGACGATCTGTGGGATCAGCTCCATCCTTCCTCTGTCCCAGCTGGCTTCCTTCTCCTTCCTCTCACAGGCCTTGAACCCCTAAAAAAACATTAGTGCTCCAGCTTCTGTTTCTGCTCGTAGAGAACCCAAGCTGCCAAACCTACTGTAGTGGTTCTAGGGGCTGCTCCTCCTTTCCTTTGCATCATCAATTGTATCCTTTACCAATTCAATCCGGTCGATCACAGTACAGTCACAGCTTCCTCCTTCAAAAGCAGAGTCCCTTTGAATTACTGCTCTCCCAGGGCCGCTGTGATGCCAAATTCCTTCAAAGTGTCCGAATTTGCTTTTTGTCCATTTGGCTCTTTATCCTCACTCCTGGTGCTTTTTTTTTGGGGGGGGGGGGGTTTCAAGACAGGGTTTCTCTGTTTAACAGTCCTGGTTGTCTTGGAACTCACTCTGTAGACCAGACTAGCTTCAAACTCATAGAGATCTGCCTGCCTCTGCCTCTGCCTCCCAAGTGCTGGGATTAAAGGTGTGCACCACCACGGCTCGGCTCACTCCTGGTACCTTATACCCACTATCTTAAAGATATAGCTCAGCAGGGCCATTGGGACTGTTGTTATATCCAAGTCAATTCTCTGTTCACATCTCACCCACTTGGTCACTCTCTCCTTGGGAGACACTATTTGTGAAGAAGTCACTTGGCTTCTGGGACACAGCTTTGATTCTCCTCCACCACTAGCTACTGTTGCTCTACAGCTTCTTAGCCGGCTTGCCTTCCTCTCTTGAACCCATAAACCCAGGAGTATTCAGAGTTCAGTCTTGGAACTACCTCTCCTTGCTACTTAGATTAATTTCTTGTCACTACCTTTATTATTCCTGTTTGTGACTGATTATTCCTCATCCAGTGCCAGGGCTTTAGACACCAACTACACGTTGACAACTGCTAAGTCACTAACTATCTTGAGCTACGGCTTCTTCCCTCGAATACTAAGCACTCATATCCAACTGTTTATTAGGAATTTCCATTTTGATGACCACAAATCTCAATCCTAACATGGCTGAAACAGTAAATTCAGACCTCCCACAAGCTCCTCCCTAAAAAATAAACTAAAGACGTTTGCCCATCCTATTTCCTTAAGTCTTCCTCATCCCAATAGGTCCTCTGTGCTTACTGTGGTTTGAACCAAAACCCAGTAATCATTGATTTCTTATTCTCATTTCCCACACCCAGTAATTTAATTTCCCAGAGCATACCTCATCTCTCTGCTCTCATTTTGAGTTTTTTCAAATGTCATTTTATTAACAAAACCTCCCTTAATCATTGAACTTTTAAAAGAAAAGCCCACCCGTCCTGCCGATACTCCATATCTCCTTTTAATTGCTCTGTCACTACCGTACAATATGTGTGTGCGCTCACTGTCTCACCTACAGTCTACTTCAAGATGGTAGGCACCTAGCCCTACTCCAGCCTCTAGTGACAGACAGAGGATTTAATACTTATAAATGAATGAATGAGAATCGTGTCAAAACAGGGATGGTCTTGAGGAAGGAAAACTACTTGAGCAGAAATAAGTGATGGGAAAGAGCAAGTTAACTGAAGATTAATGGGAAAGACGGGCCCCAGCAGTGGAAGCATAAAGCTTTACTGTGTAAAGCCCAGAGGGTAGGAATGACGGTCTTGTGTAAGGTAGGAACATGAGTAATTCTTGTGTGACTAAACAGCCAATCATGTCAGAGAGCTATCAGACAGAGGGTCAGCAGCTGGATTATGTAGCATCGTACATATTATGATAAGAAATTTTGAGGTTATTCCAAGTATGATGGGGCCATCAGAGGTTTTAAGTAAGAGAGTGTCAAATTAAATAGAATTGCTTTGGCTGGGGTGTGACTATTGGGAGAAGGCAAATTAGTATTTGGAAGGGCAGACCAGGGGCTGGCTATGTCGCAATCCAAAGTAAAGAGGAGAGTGCATGGGATGTGAGCAGAATCAGTAGAATGGTAACTGACCTAAGATCTCATGAAAGCAGAAATAACAAGACTTTGCTTATGTTTCAAAAAGGGACACAAAAGAAAAACAAAGTATGATTTATGTCCTGCAACTTGGAGTCCATTACCACAAATGTAACTAATCGTATTTCCACCAAGTCTACTGGATTAAAAAAAAAAAAAAGGACCAGTATTACAGCTAGTGTTCTCGGGTAGAGAGAAAATGAAGACAATTACACGTAGGAGAGCACATGCTGAGTTTTTGAAGTGTGGAATCTAAAAGGTAGGTGGGATTTTCCTAGAATTTTTGACCGGAGGGTGTGGACTGGATAAATACCGTATTTGCATTATAGGACAGACCAAAGGGGAGAGAAAGGGAGAATGAATTTGCCTTACATTCACGTGTATGAAACCTATTTATGTCGCTGGTGGTGTGAGCACTTAACTAACGCAGTGGGTCCATGCCACCGTGTCACGGTGCAGCGTCCAGGAGACGCGAATCCTCACAAGTAGGTCACATTTGGGAGCCTTCCTCTAGAACGATCTCTAGAAGGCAAACCAGATGCCTCCCGGTCAACCCCTTCCTCGGCTGTAAAAAGAGACTTCTGTGCCACCTCCAGCCACCACCCCACCGCGGCCCAGGACCGCCGGTCATCTTCTCGGTCATCTTTTCCCAGAACGGCCGCGGGGGGAGACAAGGAGCTCGCAGGCCCCCTAGCGTCCGACCGTTCCGCGCAGAAGCCACGCTGGCACCCGCTATGCCGAGCTCCTACCCGGCCCGCCACCGGACCTGGTCCTCCTGCCTCAAAGAGACCCTCGCGGCCCCGCCCGGGCTGCCCGCCCGAGACGCGGCCGCCGCCGCCCCGCCCTCCGGCCGCCGCCCCGCCCTCCGGCCGCCGCCCCGCCCTCCGGCCGCCGCCCCGCCCCCGCCCGCCCGCCCGCGCGCGCCAACTCCCAGCGCCGCGCGCTGATTGGCCGGCGCATTCCCGCTCTGCTTCCCGAACCGCCATTTTGAAAATCTTGTTGATTCTGGAGAGCGGAGCGAGCGCGCGGCGGCGCGAGAACCTCGGCCCGCGCGCCTTCTACTCCTCAGCCGCGGCCTCCTCGTGCGCACCCGCGGTGAGGACGGCACCGGGGAGGCGCGGCTGCCGACCCCCGTGGCGTGGCGGTGCAGCGGCGGGGAGGGAGGGGACGCGGCCATTCGCACGGCGGCCCGACGCGGGGGAGGGGACGCGCGGCGAGGCGAGGCCAGGCTTGGCCGGACTGGCCTGGCCCGGCCCGGGGCGGCGCAGGCCGGACGGGAGCGCGCGCGGCGGACGGGCGGGCGGGCGGGGGGTAAGGGGGGGAGGGCGGCGCGTTTTCCCGCCTCGGGCATCCCCGGGGAGGCGGGTGGAGTGACAGACCGGAGTCGGCGACTTGGAAGGGAGCTTCCCCCTGGGCAGTCGCCACGGTCGTGCGGTGCGAGCGAGCGAGGGAACCGAAGCGTGCGGCTTCCTCCCCGCCCGCAGGCCCCCAGCATGTCGGCGGCGGCGGCCCCCGCTGCAGAGGGAGAGGACGCCCCGGCGCAGCCCGCGTCCGAGAAGGAGCCCGAAATGCCGGGCGCCAGGGACGAGAGTGAGGAGGAGGAGGAGGAGGAAGAGGACGACGACGAGGACGAGGAGGAAGAAAAAGGTGGGCAGGGACGCGTATCCCTCACGGGTGGATTTTTCTCATCAAAAGTTTCCCCCCCCCCCCCTTCCTCCCTTGGGAATGATTTTGCTTTTTTGGCGCTTACGGGAATCAAGTCGGAGTGGTTGATTTCACGCGATTGATACCGTGTATATTTGCTAACGATCAGTGGCAGAGAGTCTGGGTTTTTGTTTGTTTGTTTGTTTGAGTATCTGCCAGGGTTTCGATGCGAGTGTAGCTGAATTTTCGCGGTGTGCCATCAGAACACTTCGTCATCCGGCAGGAAGTTTGTAAGTCTGAGATCTGCCTTGTACACCGATGCCGTGTTGCTACGCGAGTGTTTTAATTGTGTTCATTTCATTCTGCAGCGTTTGCCTTTTGAAGTTACCCTAAGGTCCATAATGTAACCTAACACCACAGGTATTTTTGCTAATCCTGGAAATGTTTTCCTATCTTCCCCTGTATGTATCTGCTGATTTTTAAGTAAAGGTTCTTGTGGGAGCGTTTTCTTTGCCTAGGAATCACCCGTGAAAGCTGCTGCTGTTGGAGAAAGTAGTTTAAAACGGGAAAACTGAACTGAAAGTTAAAGCGAACCACAGCTGTCTCGGTTTTGGAGCTAATTCTGCTCAAAGGAAGGTGATAATAGTCACCATGTTTGACTAGAGGCTGAGCTGTGAAGCCAACCTAGAGAGGTGCAGGAGTATTTTTGTCAGTTATCCAGGGTGCTTGGTGCTGTCCCTTTACAGGTACACCAGTTTCCCCGAGACAGTCTCAGCTATTGGAAAATCCAAGGCACAGTCATTCACATTCACAGCTTTCAGTACTAGTCCAGTCCAGCTTGACTGTGCAGATGGCCACAGCTCAGCCAGACTAGAGAGCAGATCGCAGGGTTCAAGTGCTCTTCCCAAACTTACTTCTTTTTATAAACATAATACGGGCTAAGGGGACAAAGTATACTTTTTATTTGAAGTGGTACGTGCCCTAAGACCTTATGGGAGTGTGTCATTTAGGTACAGCACTGGCTTTAATTATAAATACTAATAAGAATTGTCTAAATTACTTTTAGGTTATTTATAAAATAGTAATTGAAAGCTGGCTGCAATATCAGTAGTGTTAAGACTTTCTTAACACTTGTACCCCTGATATTTTACTTTTTTGTCTTCCTAGGGAGGCAAAGTTGAGATACTAGAGATGGTGAGTTTCCTTGGGCAGAAAGAAATTGAGACGTTATGTAAATATACTATGAAAGGCCTAAGCAGTAATGTTTTGGAGGCTAACAATAACCCATAGAATCCTGGATTTTGTCGGTTTGCCCTTAACAGTTTCAGAACTAATTCATTATTATTACTCATTTTTCTCTTTTGAAGTATTTGGGATGCTGGAATTGTAATTTTTTTAATTCTACTTAGCCCAGAATCCTTAACCTTCAGTATAATGATGGAAAAGTGCATGACAGTGAGGTTACCGAGGTCTGTGAACTAAGGCATTTTTAGCAGACTTGGAGGGATTTGGGGAACAAGCTGATCTGGAACTGTGACTTTCAGGTTTTGTCTGTAGGGTTTGGGTGATGCTGTTATTCTCTAGAAAAATACAGAAATGAACAATCTTGGAAATGATTATGAGGTCTTTTGGATGTGTTTGGGTTTCTATAGGACATGGAGGAACTGTCCACAGCCAGGCATGCATTAGTTTGAAAGCTCTGCTCCAGGGTTGGACTAAGTAATTATTAGTTTGTAGATCCTGATCCAAAATCAAGTAAATGACTTAGATTAAGCAAGAGCAAATTGAGGATTATAGGAGCTGTTATAACATACTTAATTTTATCTTTCTCCATTCATTCTTCGCAACTTCTTATATCCCCAAATCTGAACTATCTTATAAAGCCTACACTAATGTTTTGATCCTTTTTCCTCCCTGACCCTAAAATAATCCTTCTTCAACTCACAAAACTTTAAGATTTATCTTTATTTCTATATATGAATGTTTTGCTTGCATGTATGTATGTACACCAAGTGCATGGCCTGGTGCCCTCAGAGGCCAGAAGGTGCCTGATCATCCCCTGGAAGTGGAGTTAGAGATGGTTGTGAGCTGCCATATGGTGCTGAGTATCAAACACTGGTCCTCTGAAAGAGCAGTGAGTGCTCCTAACTGCTGAGCCATGTCTCCAGTCCCTCACAAAGCATTTTGTGGTTTTTATTTGTTGTGTGTGGCAGGGATGGTGCATGTGAAGGTCAAAAGACAACTTGAGGGAATCAGTTATCTTTCACCATATTATTTCTTGGGCTTAGGCCTCTGAGGTGTTGGACTTGGGTCACCTGACTTGGCAGAAAGCACTTTTGCATGTCCAGCAATCTGGCCAGCCAGGCTCACAAATTTTATATTTGTTATCTTTTTCTCTTCCCAAAGCTGACTACTGAATCCAGGGACTTGAGCATTTCAGACAGTCTATCATTGAGCTATACCCTTATCCCTTATTTGTATTTTTCATAAAGCTCTTTTTATCATCTTTTACATTAAGTATAGTTTTCATTATACTAGTAGAAATTTCAAAAAATGTTTAATATCATTGTTTTGAGTATTACATTTTTGGACCTAATAGACATTCATTTGAATGAATGAGAGGACCTACAATAAAATATAGTTTGACTAGATTTCAATCAATAAGTAAGTAGTCTTTGATAAATGTAACAATGTTTCAAGCTTTATATATTATGTATTTCCTGGGTTTTTCTTAGAAGTCTAGACTAAACAGTATTTAACTTTGTCAGATTGACTCATGGCCATCATGAATGTAATTATCAAACTACAAAGTAATGTCCAGCCAGCTATCTTACAGCAGGTACCAAAGTACAGTTAGATAGGAGAAATATGCTCTAGTGTTTATAACACAGTAGGATGACTGTTTAAAATAATTTATTACATGTGTGTATGAAAAACTAGAAGAGTCCAAAGGACCACAAACAGAATGAAATACTAATCATTTTAATTAGTACATGTTAAATACATGTAAATACATTTCTCTTGTGTATCAAAAAGAAATAAGATTAGTGAAACTGATTTTTCATAAGTCAAATAACTAGATTTTAATAGTGATAAATGTAATTGGATAAGAGTTTTTGTTATTTTAAGCTGGGCGCTTGACAAACTTAAGTAAAATGTTACTCTTAAAAAATAAAAGCTTCCACAGTGTTTCATGTTTCATGTTATTTGCTTCTTAAATCATGCTCAGATGGAAAGTATGCTGTTGGGTATGGGAGATCTTTTTCCCCACCTGTTTATAAAGTTAACACATTATTTTAGCTTTTTGTTACTTAAGAAATTTTAAATTATTCAATTAATTCCTTAGAAAAGAGCCTCATTGTGGAAGGCAAGAGAGAAAAGAAGAAAGTAGAGAGATTGACAATGCAAGTGTCTTCCTTACAAAGAGAGCCATTTACAATTGAACAAGGTAAGTTTATTCTATATTTCTTTTTACAGTGAAAATGCTCGATTAGGCAAAAAAGTGATTAACAAATACTTGGTAATAGCAGCATACTTAGTGTTTAGGAAATAGTGATCTATTTTGGCATAATTTTAATTTTCCTTATTAGCACAAAGTTATACAAACTATGCTGTGGGAATGATTTTCATTAAACTAACTGAATATTAAAGGCCTGGGTATTTAATTATGTTTTTTTTTCCCCCTAGGGAAGGGTCAGAAACTATGTGAAATTGAAAGGATACATTTCTTTCTGAGTAAGAAAAAAACAGATGAACTTAGAAATCTACACAAACTGCTTTACAACAGACCAGGCACAGTAAGACGTTTGAAAACATCTTTATTATGTTTTTTGATACTTAATACATTTAAGATGCTGTATTATAGAGCCATAATTTTAATCCTGTAAGACTGTGATGATCAACTAGTTCAGTTTCTGTATACTACCAGTGAGTGAATTCAGACACGGACTGTTAAGTGGCATACTGTAGTAGCGTAGCTGGTTATGAACAAGGCAATACCTTGGGCTTTCTTTTGTTTTTCCTCCCAGCGAGGGATAGAGGAATAGTTCAGAGATAGATTTCTGATCTCCCATGCCCAAGGCTCTAAGTTGGGTCTCCAACAGCAGTGCCACCAAAACAAAAAAGGAAGTGAAGTATGCTCCAAATTGAAAATCTGAATTATATAATACAATCTATTGTGATTTTTTTTAACTGTATTAGAATAAATTTGTTTTTTATGTTCTGGCCATTCACAATAAATACTTCCTTGTAGTTGAAACACCCATAAAAGTAGGTGGGGGTTGTTTGCCAAGTGATATGTTATGTTGCACTAAATGTAACTACTTGAAAAGAAAGGGATTGTTTTGTTTGTTTGGGTGTTTTGCCTACATGTCTGTCTGTTGTGTGCTTGGTGCCTCAGGAGGTATTTGGATCCCCTGGGCTGGAGTTACAAATGGCTGTGAACTAGCCACTATATAGGTGCTGGAAATGGAACCTGGCTCCTCTGGCAGAACAGCCAGTGGTCTTAACGTTGAGCCATCTCTCCAGCCCATATAACTGTATTTGAAATCAGAAACTTTGCTTTGGGTTGTGTAAAACAAGTTAGATGTTCTTAAGGCTGTCTGAAGCATGGTCTAGTTTGTTTTCACATGTACTAACCTCAGCTCATACAACAATCTTAACTTACACATTTTCCTAACTAGTGAATGGCATTAACTTTTTGGAATAATTAAAATTATTTGCTTTTTAAAAAATAGAGTCATTGACTAGTAACTTTCTTTTTTTAAAAAAAAAAAAGATTTATTTATTTATTATGTATACAGCATGTATGAATGCAGGCCAGAAGAGGACACCAGATCTCATTACAGATGGTTGTGAGCCACCATGTGGTTGCTGGGAATTAAACTCAGGACCTCTGGAAGAGCAGTCAGTGCTCTTAACCTCTGAGCCATCTCTCCAGCCCCATAGTAACTTTCTATACCTACCTAAGGAACAATTATGGTAACTTGCTAGGTGAAAATACATTCAGATCCAAACTTTCCAAAGAATTTAGTTGTAGAATTTTTGTAATGTTAAAATATTAGTAGCAAATACTTTTCAGGTTTATTGAATAAATCAATATTTTAATTTGGAAGACAGATCTGAAAATAAAGACATTATCTTGGAATTTTTTTCATTTGTACATTACTGGATAGTAACATTAACAATAACAAAAATATTTTCAGGTTTCCTCATTAAAGAAGAATGTGGGTCAGTTCAGTGGCTTTCCATTTGAAAAAGGCAGTACCCAATATAAAAAGAAGGAAGAAATGCTGAAAAAGTAAGTTATTTTTGTAAATATTGATTGGTTGATATGCTGTAAGCTTACCTTTAGTGTTTAAAAATGAATACCTGCTCATTTTTAGTAGATTGCTAACTTTAATTTAGGTGTCAGAATTTGACAAGTCTTTCATAGCATCAACTTGGGTTATTTTTTATGTTCTAGTAAATAGTGACTTAAAACTCTTGAAAACTTTTAAATTTTCATTTTCCAGAAGATATAGGTAATCTCTCAGAATTCAAAGCTCATAAGGTTTGAAGGAAATGCAATAAAATGTATTTCTGTTCCCTGCTATTACGCTTCTTATTAATGTGTTTTAAACTTTCTTTGAAAATAATTTCTTTGATGAGAAATTGTTATTTTTTGATAATGCTAACAAAGTGACACACTCTTAGAACTTTTGTTTATTAAATGCCTATAGATAAAGAATTTAAATAGAAATGATTAGGTCTTCATTAAGACATTGTAATGCTGAATCACTAATCTAAACCATTTTCTCAAGTCCATGAATTTTTTAGTATTGGAAACTTATGTAATTTTCCAGTGAGTTTACTTAAACCATTGGTAAATCTTCATTTTCTTTTTTTCTTTTTTTCTTTCTTTCTCTTTTTTTTTTTTTTTTTCTTTAATTTTCCAGACCTGAGGTCCGAACCCAGGGCATTGTGCTTGCTAGGCAAGCACTCTACCACTGAGCTAAATCCCCAACCCCAAATATTCGTTTCTAATTAATGACTGTACACTGTGGTCAGGTGACTAAGAATAAGCTATAGGGAAATACTTGTAACTGCTATGGAAACAAACAGACCGATTTTGCTAGCTCTTACCTCTTTATAGCATGAAGAATACTTAAGAACTCGTGTGTAGTCACCTTGTTTTTTCCCTGCTTTTTGTTTCAGGTTTAGGAATGCGATGCTAAAGAGCATCTGTGAGGTTCTTGATTTAGAGAGATCAGGCGTGAACAGCAAACTAGTGAAGAGGATCTTGAATTTCTTAATGCATCCAAAGCCTTCCGGCAAAGTAAGGATTCGTTATTTACCATTTCAGTAAAATGGTTATTAACAGCCTTTCCTTTCTTTCTCTTACTAAAACAGTAATTTAACAACATAATTGTGTTGATAGCCAGTGATTTCAAATATATGCATTTCAAATATATGCCTTTCATTGACAGAACTGCAATGTTTTCATAATATAAATCAAATAACATATTGTCCTTCTAATCAAATATGACTAGTACAAGATTAAGAGAAGTAGTCAGGTGGCTGTAGTGGCAGTGCATGCCTTTAATCCCAGTATTTAAGAGACAGAGACAGGTGGATTTCCCAGTTCCAGGATAGCTAGGGCTGTTACAGAGAACTCCTGTCTCAAAAAAAGGGGAAGAAACAAAAGAAAAGTAGCTGGTGGTGATGCATATCTTTGATCCCACTTTAATCCTAGCACTGGGGAGGCAGAGGCAGGTGGGTCTCTGAGTTCAAGGCCAGCCTGGTCTACAGAGGGAGTTCCAGGACAGCTAAGGCTAACCAGAGAAACTCTGCCTCAAAAAAAAAAAAAAAACAACCCAGCAACAATAAAATTAAGAAAAATACCTAAATGTCACATAAGATACAAACCAGGGCTCCAGGGTTTTCTGTCTGGAAGGCATTGGAATAGGGAAATAGGTTGAGGAAATAATTATGTAGGGCTGTTACATAGTTTTTAAATTTTAGAATTTAGCAAATACTCCTAAGAAAGCGTTTAAAAATAAATTCATTGGCTGATCAAATTGTTTTCTTCATGTGATTAGAAATGGATATGGTTTAACTGAAGGTGTATAGCAAGTTACTTATTTCATGCCTGTTATTACTTTCACAATTAACTTACACAACATTTATTGCATACTGAAGGATGTAACTGAGAACTTGGCATTACTGAAAGAGTTGGTACAGTTCATTTATAAATGTAGGGTATAGAGTTGCTTATTAAGCTTTATTTCTCTATGCATAGTTTCTTCCACTCCTTTGATTCTTTAAAGCAAGAAGCTCCTAGTAATGGCATCTTTAGTGCTTATAAAAATGAAATAAATTAAGTCGAATTTCAAATACTGTCTTGATCAAATGTAAATACTACCTGAACTCATTACAATAAATACTTCTAGTCCTGTTTCAGAACCCTTTGCAAATGGTCTTGCCAGGTGTTTACAAGACAATTGAGAATACTGGTAATGTAGTTTTAGGTAGCCTGACACATTTAAAGATGGTTTCTCTAAGCCTGTAAATACTTTCTGACAGAATTTGAGTTGAGAATTATCAAAAGTTACTGTTAATAAGTTTGGTTTTTTTTGTTTGTTTGTTTTTTTTACATAAAGCCATTGCCAAAACCCAAAAAATCCTCAAGCAAAGGTAGTAAAAAGGAACGGAACAGTTCTGGAACAACAAGGAAGTCAAAGCAAACCAAATGTCCTGAAATTCTGTCAGATGAATCTAGTAGTGATGAAGATGAGAAGAAAAATAAGGAAGAGTCTTCAGAAGATGAAGAGAAAGAAAGTGAAGAGGAGGTAAAATGTATTTTTTTAACTATTGTTTTCTGTCAGAGAAATATTCTTGCTATATAAATAAGCAAATAGTTTGATGTCAGTTCTTTTGTTTTTGGGGACAGGGTTTCCCTGTGTAGTCCTGGCTATCCTGGAACTCTAGACCAGGCTGGCCTCAAATTCACATAGATCCACCTGTTTCTGCCTCCCAAGTGCTGGGATTAAAGGTACGCACCACCACTGACCAAAAATATCGGTTCCTTTTCATTGTGAAGCTACATAAATAATTGACCAGGCTTACATTCCCCCCATCAAACATTAAAGTTTGAAAACAGTTGAATTTGTGACCTAGATTTGAAGTGCACCTTGAGCAGGCTCTCACCATTTAGAGGAGAGGAATGGGAAAGGAAGCAGCAAAACAGTACACTCTAAACAGAAACACAGAGTAGTGTGTATTTTCTGTTTCAGCATTTATGTGTGGGTTTTTATCTACAAGTATGTCCTTGCACCACATACATTCTTGGTGCCTATAGCCGCCGGAAGATCACATCAGAATCCCCTGAAAACTGAAGTTTTGACAGTGAGCTCCCACCATGCTAGGAATTGAATTTGGATCCTCTGGAAGAGCATCCAGTGCTCTTAACCACTGAGCCATCTTTCCAGCCCATGGGACCACATTCTTAAGAGATTTTTTTTTTCATAGTATATTAATATTTTATAATTGACCTGAACTGATTTAATTTGATGCAAAAAAGTAAAGTGTTAAAGGTGGTCATTTTCCTCCAACTTTTTTGGAATTACTTAATGAGTAACAGCATTGAAGTTTATGTCACCTAAAAATGGAACATTTTCTGTTTGCAAATATTTGTAAAATGCTTCCAAAGTACATACTAGGTAGGAGGAAAACCGTTAATTAAGACATTAAGCTTTTGCTATCTCCTCAGTTAGGTCAGGGAAAGTAGGTATAGAAGGTGAACATTCCTGTTCTTAATGATGTTTAGTATGCCGTGTTTTATTGTTTTACTTTAGGGGTTAGAATTTATTCTATATATAGAAGTCTATAGGTTTGATTAATCCTGGATTGGCATTGTAGTCCAGATAATTCCTTGTGGGAAGCACCGCACAGTTGTAATAGCCAGAAATGTCTCTGAACACTAACAGATGTCTCTCATGTGGTCAAGAAAGGTGCTTTTTATCTACTGAACACCACAAAGTTAGAAGAATAAGGTAAATCATGGGCCTGGACCGTTGCTGAGTTGTTTAAGAGCTTGTATTGCTCTTGCAAAAGAACAGTTCCTGGTACCCAGGTTGAACTGCCCGTAACTCCAGCTCTAGAGGTTACAATATCCTCTTCTGGTTTCTGCAGGAACCTACACTCATCTACACATTCTCACACAGACACACGTGCATCCTATAATTAAAAATGTTTTTTTAAAAGATATGTAGTAAACTTGTTTTATATAAATATGTTGTTAGTATATATATTTGGCTTGAGATACTTAAAATTCATGCTCTGTTGCCCACAGAGGCCAGAAGAGGGTATTAGATCCCCTGGAATTGGAGTTATACATAGTTGTGAGCTGCTGTGTGGATACTGGGAATTAAACCTAGATCCCTTGGAAGAACAGCTCAGCCATCTCTCCAGCTCCTAATGTCAGAATATTAAAGGTGCTCATGAAACTAAGTATGAGTACTTTCATAATGTGAGAACTTTTTTTTTTTTTACAAATCTTATAGATGCTGCATACATTTAAAATTTTTTTTAGTTATATGCATATATATGTGTGTGTATGTATATATGAGTACAGTGTCTTCTGAGGCCAGAAGAGGGCATTAGATACCCTGAAGCTGGAGTTACAGGTGATTGTAAGACACCTAGCATGGGTGCTGGGAATTAAACTTGGGTCTTCTAAAAGAACAGCAAGCGCTCCTAACCATTATGCCATCCCTCCAACCTCTACTATATTGGTGTGGAAAGAAGATGAATAATCTGAACGCTCAGATTTTATGGTTTAATACCTAAGAGGAAAACGTTTGTTTATATGTACATACATAATTGTGACAGATTTGTGTATGGATGCCAGGGAGCAACCCTCAAGAGCCACTGCTCCCAAACCCTCATTTTGAGACAGGATCTCAGTATATAGCACTGACTAGCTGTAGACCACACTGGCCTTGAACTTACACCTCCCTTTACCCTCTAGTGTCCGTTTTTCCTTCTGAAACCTTCCCGCCTAGTTTCCCAGTGGTTAGATTAAAAAAAAGACTCCTCTTCCAGAGACCATTAATCATCATTAGCTCCTAAGAAAAGGATGGATGATGGGCTTTGTGGTCACCTCTACCCATGGTGAGAAGTTGGAGGGCCAGTCTTGTGAAGGTATTCATAGATGCTGTGTGTTCATGGTTGCAGTGGTAATGTCTTGTCTGGTTGGCTGTGTTTCATGACAACCATCCCCATCCTCCAGCTCTTGAATTCATTCTGTTCTTTCTTCCGTAATGTTCCCTGATCAGGCCTTGGGTGGGAGTTGACGCAGATGTCCCATTTAAGGGTGGGTGCTCATCCCTTTTTCTGTACTTTGACCAGATAAGACTCATTGCATTAACTGTTATCCTCTGCAAAAAGGAGCTTTTCTGCCCTAGGCTGAGAGCTGCAGTAATCTGGGTATAAGCACAAATATTTAACATGCAGTTTGACTACATGTTCATGTAGATAAACATTACTAATGTGTTCCTTCTGTGGGCCCAGGCCCTCTTCAGCTGTGGGCTCTTGACCAGGTTTTTACATTGTCAGGTATATGTTCCTTCCTGTGTTATGGGTTCATCAGACTGGTTCATCTGCAAAATAGTTTTGCCATCATTACATTAGTGGGCATATATTGCCTGACGAATTGGTAGTGTGGTGCACCTGTGTCTGTAGCAGAGTAATAGCTGATGTGTTTTCTCCCAGTAGTCTTCATATCTTCTGACAGTAAACATTAGCTGGTAGGGAGGTAGTGAGTTTCCAGTTCAGTCTAATCAGTTAATCATGATCACAGAGTTTAATGGTTTTATGTCTAAAGACAAGGAAGAACAAGCAACAGGCTGTCTTACGGTGTTTGCCTTTTTCCCTTGGAAGGGATACCTTTAACAAGAGGCTCTGTCTGTGACACTGACCAGAACGTTGTTCACTGTTTATGATACCAGAACGTTGTTCACTGTTTAGCTGTGAGCTATGATCCAGGTGTTAGTACTTCTCTTCTAGTGGCTGCTACACTGCTACACTGCAAATCTGATGTGGATTTACGTCTTTTTTGAAAGCTATATTACATTTCCTGACTTCATAGGAAAAAGACAGTCAAACGTGGGGTTGTTGTTCATTTAGACATTCTACAACTCAGAGAAACCTGCAGTTACAATTTTTGTCACATGGTCTTTTTAGTTGTTGAAAAAAATTTGATAGTGGTAGGATGTGGACATACATGTTTTGCTATTCCCTAATAATGCTTTTAGAAACTAAGAAACTTCAATTAGTTTTAGGAAATTACAAAACTGAGTAATCTATTTAAATCTTTCGTTGGAAATCAAAGTTGAAAGACCGCCCTGATAAAAATCCATGTACATTTCATCATTTTGTGAACTCTAACTAGAATTGTAAGTTTCTTTTTTCTTGTCATTCTGGGTTTTCTCAACCAAGTTAGAAGAATCCTGTATTTTAAGCTAATTTTTTATTTTGTTCATCTGTTCACCCAGTACAACCTTTCTGCTGTGAGGACAGAATTCTGGCTCTGTGACAGGCGTCTTTTTTGGTGACCCTCCTTCAAGAGCCCTGCTGCCTATAACAGATAGGTAAGCCCTGTTCTCACAAGATTTTTGGGTTTTTGGCAAAAAGTGCTTGTGCCATTTTTCAATTCTACATGGAAAATCCTTTTCAAATTTTTGAAAATTTGTTATTATTCTTAATCCTTTGGGTTGGAGAGATAGTTCAGCCATCAGGAGCATTTGCTGCTCTTCTAGAGAACTCCAGTTCAGATCCCAATACTACACATGTCAGGCAGCTGACACCATACCTGTAACTCCAGCTCCAGGGATCAGATACCATCTTCTGGCCTCGGGGTACCCCGTATATATATATACACACACACACACACACACACACACACACACACACAATCTAAGAAGAAAAGTTAGTCTGGAAACAAGCTCTTTCTGTATTTTTTTCCCCTTTGAAACTTGCTATTTAATTTTTTTCACATTCATTTTGTAAAACAACCCAGTCTTAACATCTGTTTTATTAAATTATAAAGGTGTCTGTTAAGAATCTTTCATAGCTAGGTGTGATGGCACACGCCTTTAATACCAGTACTTGGGAGGCAGAGGCAGGTGGATTGCTGTGAATTTTAGGCCATCCTAGTCTACAGAGGGAGTTCCAGAACAGCCAAGATTACACAGAGAAACCCTGTCTCAAAACAAGACAACAAAAAAAAGAATCTTTCACATCTTAAATTTCATTAATTCTTAACTCTTGTTTGTCTTTCGAGGAATAAGAGGTTTGCTTTCATTTATATAGTTTTAGCATTATTGTGATCCTTTTTTATTTTTTTTTCTTAAAGTGTTTAACAGCCTCCCTAGTTTTGCGGATTGCAAGAGTACTTAACTCTTGATGGTTTGATACAATAGTCTTTTCTTCCCTTTCTCAACTATACAGTCTATACATATAAATTACACCAGAACAGTAATGTTACAAATCAAGAGGCATGGCTAAGAGGCTATATATGGCTTAGCAAGATGACTAAAAAATTGAACTTTAGGATTGGTAGAAATTTTTAAAGTTTATCTAATTTTTAAAACTTTAATAATTATATAGCAATTAATTAACACTAGTTTTAAGCTCTGTAGTAGTGATTAAGACATTATTAACAGTCTTTTGCCATATATACCCTTATATATTTTAGTGAGTGAGAGGGTTAGCCACATATTATTAAGAGGAAAAGGGGTATAGTCAAATGTAACTTAAGGAATGAATGAGCCAATACACATCTGTTTTTAGTACTGCTTTCTACAATAGAAAAAGATCTATATTCAGCATATAGCAAATAGGCTGTGATATACCACTTAGTTTGTTACTATAACTTAGTTACACAGTTTCATCCCTAGCTTAAAGGAACACATAGGTGAGTGGGTTTTATTCTTCCAAGAACTAATATAGGTCACATTTGCTTCTTAGTAGCTTTAGGGTGCTTCCTCACTTTACTACTGCATTTCCTCATTTATAATGAGTTAAGGAATTTGGTGTGATTTTTGTTTTGTTTTGTTTTGTTTTGAGCATGAGATTGTGTGGGTGCAGCATTATGAAAATGCATTTTTCTTTTCTCTTGAACTTTCCCCGACCCCCAAACTTACAAGGACCAAGTCCTACAAACAGTACAGAGTTGAACATAAGGAAAGTGGCCACTATAAACTATAAACCTCTAATAACTTGCTGGCTTGGGGACCATTAGAGCTAATAAGGGCAGTCAGTGTCTATTCTAGATATTGTCAGATCTTCCCATAAGTTTGCAGTATAGCATGGAAACAGATGTGTAGATGACTGTTTAATAAACAGTATGTATGGTTTTGTTGCATTTTATACAGCTTATCCTCAATCACTGTATAAATAATATAGCTAATCAGACCTACAGTGTCTATAAGGCATTGTTTTTATGTAATTATAAAGTGTTACCCTAACTGCACAGAGATGGAAATAAATGGGAAAAGTGTTAAAATAAACATAATGGGGCCATTCTTCTCTCCATTTTTACTAATAAGGAAAGAGGACTGGAAAGGGTAAGAGATCTGTTTGAGAAGGCAAAATTAGCAGTGAAATCGGGATTTAAAATAAAGCTTACAATCAAGCCCATGTTCTTACTCACTTCTGTACTGTATCTTCAACCTCATTTATAATGAGTTAAGGAATTTGGTTTGATTTTTATTTGTTTTGAGCACGAGATTGTGTGGATGCAGCATTATGAAACTACATTTTTCTTTCCTCTTGAACTTTCCCCAACCCCCAAGCTTTGGGAGACTGGGATTAATGACTTACAGGCCAATATTGTGGGAATGTGAAGGAATCAAATTGATAGCATTGTGAGATGTTTAAGGGGTTGATCCTTTAGCTGGCTTTAGATTCTTAAGATTTTCATAAGGATTGAAAGTTAGTGTAAAATTTAAATAGGTGTGGTTAACTTGCCTTCTCAGCTGTCCCACTGTTTATCTTTACCTCCAAATACCAGTGACCTTCATTTGCCTTAACTTCTAAAACTGTGTCCATTGTTTCCCAAAACTGAGATGTTTGAAATGCTCGTCTTTTCCAGAATCACCTGTACCTAATAACTTCATTTTCAGAATAGGTGAAATGATTCTTAACATTTGTAGAGCTAAAGACAGGATGTGAGTTCATCAGCAATTTTACTGTGCCCAAGATGTTGGGTAACCAACTAAGTTGGAGCTTATTGGTTCACTGTTCAGTTTTCAGTATTTCCTCAGTCATCAAGTCTAAATCAGTTTCTATCTGAAGTGTGTCACAAAAAATTCACAACTGATTAATGAAAATGAGTGAAACCAACTATAAACTTAAGAGAATTAAGATGTTTGTGAGTCAAGTCATGTCTACCATAATGTGATAAAGTAAGTGATGTGTCAGGGTTAGTGAGGTGTCACTTTTATAATTTCCATTCTGTAATAGATAACCTTGCTTTTAAAGACTATTTACAACATCCAATTTTAGGGGAAATTGGTTTGCATACTGGAGGAACTTCTCAATCACAAAAGGAAGCACTTGGTAGCAATAGTGGATGATATTGTTTCCTACGTGCCAGGAGGCATCATTAAAAGTGTTTTCACAAGCTGTACACTAAACCCCCACAAAGACTTAGATTGGTTCCTTTATTTGTTAAGTGGGGAAAGTAGGGCCTGGAGATGAACTAAGGCAAGCAGCTCGCCTCAAGACCCTGCACTCTGAACTATAATTTATCTTGTTCTGTAGTATTTGTGTGGTATGATTGCGCTCTTGTAGAAGTTTTGGTAATCAACAGTAGGCTAGTTGTCTTTTTTAAAAGCCGCGGAATGTTATCCTTTCTAGAAGATGGTGTTAGTATAGAAAGATGTATATGTTTGTCCAGAAGGAACATTTTTTAAGAGTGGCTTCATTTCCTCCCCTACTCCCTTATCACCACAGATGTTTATACTTTATCAAACCACTAACTTGTACCAGTTAATAGGTTTAATATTAATCATATTGTGTATGCCTTCTAAAAGCTTAATCATAAACTTAGATGGCCCTGGAAATGTTCTAAATACCTAATGTAATGCGATTGAGTAACAGTGCAGTGTGTTGTTTCTATTGCTTACTTTTCACAACCATTTGGGCAGTATAGTTTCTTTTTTTTTTTTTTTTTTTTTGGTTTTTCGAGACAGGGTTTCTCTGTGTAGCTTTGCGCCTTTCCTGGGACTCACTTGGTAGTCCAGGCTGGCCTCGAACTCACAGAGATCCGCCTGGCTCTGCCTCCCGAGTGCTGGGATTAAAGGCGTGCGCCACCACTGCCCGGCTGGGCAGTATAGTTTCTTATACTTAAAAGTCCAGGTTTTATTAGCCTTTGACTGAAGAGTAATACTGAATATTTGATTCTGTGTAATAAGAGTATTGATACAACAGCTGAACCTTTATTATTCCCTTTAAGAGCCTACTGCAGTTTATATGAACTAGGTGGGCATCTAATTAAAAAACATTAGTTTAAGTTAGTCATGGGAAAACTAATACTAGTCATTGGTACTGCTTGGTAAAGCTCCCATATTTTATCAGCTTCTTAATACCACTTATGTACTGGTAGTAGCTGGCAAACTAGAAAGGTTTGCTAGTGCCCAGCCAACAGAATATTACTGAGTTAATACAGGGTGAATCTAGGTTTATATAGATATTTGCAATGGTAATATAACAAGGAAAAGACACACTAAAAATTAAATTAACTCCACTTAGCTATAATAGTCTGAGTCTTCCTAGATTTTAAACAAATTGATATGAAGGACAGATTGAACACAGTATTTGTCTTTAAGAGTTAAGTGAGCTGTAACATACCTGTAATGTAAGGCTCTAGTGGCCAAGACAGAAAGCATTTAAGACTGGTCTTGGTATGTATTGTAGCAGTATCTCACAAACAACAAAAAGCTGATAGTGATGATGTAACTCCAAAATCAAGAGTGTAAAACATTCTCTGTCTGGCTATTTGTGATAGTTTCAATGTATAAAGAGAAATTATCTTAGGTTCTTTTGTAATGTGGAATACTTTGCTTTGGGAATATTAATTAAATGAAGAATTAATTCTTCCTAGTTTCAGAGACTTTAGTTGAAGTAAAGTACTTATAAGCTATAATTTGGACACTGTAATTTATGTCCAGCATTTAGCTTTTGTTGAATCTGTATATTGGTGCTTAAGAGCATGTGCTCTGGAGTCGGGTCTATGTTTGAGTCTTAGCTTGTAGTAATATGATTATGAACAAGATGACTTCACTGAGTCTGTTTCTTCATATATTCACAAATTTTTACTGAACAACTGCTGTGTACTAGGACCTATTAGAAGTTATGGGTTTATCAGTGAACACAAGGAATAAAAGCTTGTCTCTCTCTAGTTTGGTTTTAGTTGGGGAAGAGAGTAGGAGACAGTAAATAGTATTTATATTTTGAATTATATGTCAGCCCCAATTAAATGCGATAATGTAGATGACTTCTTTACATTGAAATAAAGTGTTAGGGCACAATTCCTCTCAACAGTTGATAATTAGTGATATTTAAGCTGTGATAGCTAGTGTTTACTGTAAGAAAGCAGAGGGAAGAACAGTAGTGACTCATCCATGTATGTGCTTTCTTTTCCTTTCTAGCAACCACCAAAAAAGACATCTAAAAAAGAAAAAGCAAAACAGAAAGCTGCTGCTAAAAGTAAAAAGTCTGTAAAAAGTGCTAATGTTAAGAAGGCAGATAGCAGCACCACCAAGAAGAATCAAAACAGTTCCAAAAAAGGTACATTAGAAATGATGACAGCAATTGTTAGGTACACTACATGCATGTACATGTTTAAGTATGTAGAATACAGTAAACTGCAAAGAAAACTTAAAACCTTCCCTGTGTCTTACACCTTGGTATGCAAAAAATTATTCACACTTGGTATCTTAACTTTTAGAATCTGAATCTGAAGATAGTTCTGATGATGAACCATTAATTAAAAAATTGAAAAAACCACCTACAGATGAAGAGTTAAAGGAAACAGTGAAGAAATTACTGGCTGATGCTAACTTGGAGGAAGTCACAATGAAGCAGATTTGCAAAGAGGTAATTGGGGGCATGTGTTCTAGTTATTACCCTCTGACTTTGGAGTTTTTCACTCATTTAATTTGAAACTGTTAGTACATCTTTTTGTGTATTCATTCAGAGAGTACTGATTAAATTACATTTCAGATCCTCTTGTGGGTACTGTAGTAATCGTAAAATAGTCACGCATCTCTGACCTAAACATTTTTATAAATAGTCAATAAAATTAAAATGATAGGCTTTACAACACAGACTTCCTGGTGTGGAAACTTAGTGATGCATCATTAGCTTGTATTGGTTTCAAGAGAATCTTAGGAGTCACCTTACTCTCTTCTTAGTGTGCTGAAGACTGTGCCAGAAAATTAACTTAAATTTCTCTGGAATTCTTTTAATGCATGCATCTCTGGAAATAAAATGTGTTAGTCCTGAATGAGTCATTGTCCATATTGTAGGTATATTTGGAGATTTAAAAATCTAGTTTTTTTTTTTGATTAAATAAAGGTTAATTTGAAATACACCAAAGGTAAAATAGTCTATGCTTTTATTGAATTTATTTTTTTTTAATTTATTAGACATTCAACTGAGCCTTTACTACATGCCAAGCTAAGACTAGGTGTTAAGAGAGAAAGCAGGGAAGTCATTACTTGTCTTTAAATATGCCTGCTGTTAGTGAGGTAGAGAAAAATATTCCAGCAGAGGGCTGTGTGTACAAACTGTTGGAACACTTCGGTAGGAGTACAGCACCACAGAACAAACATTCCTACCTGGGAATGGGGGCCAGGGCTTGAAAGAATATGGAAAAGCATCTAGAATTATTCACTGAGTCCCAAAATACTAGAATAATAATAAGTAAATTAAATAATAGAATAACAAAATAATAAACCTTTTCTCTACAGCAGTGGTTCTCGACCTTCCTCATGCTTCGACCCTTTATTTAATATACTTCATGTTGTGACGCCCAGCCATAAAATTATTTTTGTTGCTACTTCCTAACTACAATTTTGCTATGAATTATAATGTTTTCTGATGGTCTTAGGTGATTAGTGTGAAAGGGTCATTCAACTCCCAGGTTAAGAACCACTGCTTTATTGTTGAACAATGATATAGTCACTGAAATAATGACTGTAAGAAGCAGTCATTTGGGGAGGGGAGGGGAGGACGGAAGAGAGGGGGATCTGTGGTTGGTATATAAAAGGAATAAAAAATCTCTTGATTAAAAAAATAAAAGAAAAAAAGCAATTTATCTCAAAACTAGGATTTCAAGGAAGTCTTTGAAGTAAAGAGAGAACTAGAGTTTTGAAAATCTGTAGATGCCTTGGAACCAACTTCAATGTTCTCAAAACTAAGGGGATTGAGAATCTGGGTAGAATACTGAGATAGTTGAAAGGGTTGTAACATAATAGTTACTGTTGTTTGTTTTGAGACAGGGTCTCCCTGTGTAAACCAGGCTGGACCCTAACTCAGAGATCTGCCTGCCTCTGCCTTCTAAGTACTAGGATTAAAAGTGTATATATAGTACTCCAGGCTTGATAGTTACATTATTTAAAGTTACACTACAAACATCAAAAAAGGTCGATCTTACAAAAGATGATAGAGGCAGAAAAGCAACAGTATGAGACTGGGGGTACTTGGTGGCCCAGTGATAGGACACTCATTACTAACATGCACAGGACACAAGCCATGGGACTGCCTTACCTCATCACAAATAAGCCTAATCAAAGGCTTCTTCGTTGTGGGTGCTACCAATCCCAGGTAGCACTGATCATAATTGAGACTAGAACAGATAGGATAGTTTAAAAGATGTTATTTTAGATACTTTGAGAATGGAGTTCTTGGAACATGCAAATGAACCCTGGTTCTCCACTTTAGGAGAGATATAAGAATTGTAAACATTGAAGGGGCCTTTTATCAGACACAGAAATTAGAAGGAAATAAGTTTTGCTTATTAGAATGAACAGAGCACTATAGAGATTGACAGTTTTCATTGGTAGCAAAGAAGGCAAAACAAGTACTACTTGTGTTTAAATTGTAACCGCTTCTTTAAAAGGACTTTTCAGAGTGTATTGAAATTTAGATTGCACGTACCCTTTAATCTAGCTATTCCATTTCAAGGTTTTTCCTTAAAGGCATAGTTGTATGATGCTGATAGTGTTCATTCAGCTTGTCTATAAATACTGAAAAACCAGAAGCTGCGTAAATGACCATCAGTAAGGAAATGAGTAGTACAACTTAATATATTAAGGGGTTGTAGTTAGTTGCAGTGACATAAATGGGGATTGGTTTGCAAAGACAGGCCATCTATTAGGTCATCTTTATCATCATGTTGCATTTTGTGAATAAAGTTTTATAATGCAGCTACACCTATTCGTATTGGTAGTATACCTACTTATATGAATATATCTATCTCATACATCTGCACAGTTGCGTAGTTGTAACAGAAGACTGTGACTAGCAAAGCCCCAAACATTTTCTTGCTTGTCCATTTATAGTAAAAGTTTTATAGGCCCTAAATGAGGGTAAGAGTTCAGCTGCAGGGTACTTGCAGACTTCCAGTATGAGTTCAGACTGGAAGATAAGCAATAATAGATTTGAGACTTAAAGTTGAGGGCAAGTTAGTTTAAATTCTAGGAGTAAAGCACTCATGAGACTATTTGGATTTTCATGATTTAATTAAGAGGATTGAGTATAATAGAGGTTGGAGTTCAAACTTTAGAATCCTAAGCAGAATATTGGGTGCTATGGAGACTAGGACATCTAAAAGATACTCCACAAGTAGCCTGCCAATATTTCCTACCTGTGTTTTTGATTCAGTACTACTTTGAAGTTGTAAAGCACTAAGAATGTCTGTTGACTTTATTGCTTTGAATACAGTATTATTAAATGTCATTTGCAGGTGCAAGTCTGTAGTGAACCAGAGAACATTTAAAATCTACATGTTTACTTTTGATTCAAAGACAGTATTACAGACTTTTAAATCTGCTTTTAATGTTTTTAGGTATATGAAAATTATCCTGCTTATGATTTAACTGAGAGGAAAGATTTCATTAAAACAACTGTAAAAGAGGTAAATATTTTCCTTTTTCCTACTTGATCACTTGGCATAGAAACCAAAAGTTTATCAAATAATTGCATTTTTTTAAAACTCTTCATTTCAGTGAAAAATCACAATTTGATGCCCCAGGGTTGTTAATAAACATAGAATGAGGAACTATATTTAGTAAGTTTGAACAGTTTTGATAGAACCTTAGCTTAGATTAAGATAGGTTCATAGTGCACATGGTAGCTTTGTATCTCTGAGGTACTTACTAGCTTCAGGGTAAGTCACTCCAAGGCCCAAGGTCAGCAGTAACCACTGTTTCATATTTAGCTCACCTGATTTGATGCGAGTAAGATTTTATGATGTATGCATACTTGATTTTGTGTTGGGTATGGTAAAGCGGTTTTCTTTTTTTATTGCAGCTAATCTCTTAAGCTAGAGGACAGATGGCTTGTTCTAAGATTTGAAGATACGATTTATACCAGCAAAGAGAATGTATTTTCTTTTTTAAGTCTATTGTTGGTAGAACTCGCTGCTGACCCTTTTGAGTGTTACATATATTTGAGCTTGCTGTTTTAAATTGCATTTCCTTGCAGTTTTCAGTTTAAAGTCTTGCATGGCAGTAAATGTTCCTTGCTTTTTATAGTTGTACGTTTTGGATTTCTTTATTGTAAGGTCATAGATTTCTGAACTGTTGTGAATTTTAGTGCACTTAATGTTAGCTTGACACTTTTAATTGAAGCAAAAACTATATAACTATAACCAGCATTTATACGTGCAGAGACTATTGCAGTATTTAGTATATGAGATATTTTGAATACACCTTCTGTCAGTGTGAAAATGTAGTGGCAGTTTCTTCATCATATTAGAGCACAGCTGTTCAGATGACCGAGTTGGAACTTTTCATGCATGCGTATATATGTCAGGTTGTCAGCATGACAGAAGTGACAGATGTTATTTTTGTATTTTTAAAAACCAATTTGTTGTATATAATTTTTTTTAATTTCTTTTGTGCAGATCAATTTTTAAACTCATGTAGGTAGATGTCTTGTAACTAAAGAATGTCAGTGTTCAGCCAGGCAGCATAACAGAGCAGTTAGTTCAGTGTTGCAGCACTGAAGGACTGTCCAGTTCTGCTTTGCCCTGAAAGTGTCATCAATTTTTGTGGTATGTTAAAAGTGTCATAGAAATTTTATATTGAGGATAAACCAAAATCAACACATCAGAGTTTCAAAAACTGGGGAAGGGTGAGCACACTTGTAGTAACTAAACTTTGACCATATAAATATTAGATACCTGACTTCCTTCATAATTATGATTGAAAGTATCATCAGATGTAATGCCAGAAGATAGTATAAAAGTATCAGATGGTAATGCCGGCAATGTAGGTATCTTTGAAAGTATTTCTCAAAAACCATACATTAAATTTCTTTGAAGTAAGTATTATGGAATCAAGGCTGTTTGATTTTAAATTTTGGTCAATCAAGATTTTTAGGTGATAAACATGGACTGTCCCTGAATTTAAATTTTGTCTTTTGACTGTCCTGATAAATTATTTCTGAATTATAAAAATAAGCTGCTTGACAATTGATGTACCAACTGAGTGTTTAATTTTCATATCGTAAATCAAATATATTAAAATAATGTTGAGCATTAACAGGTATTTTCACATACTCAACTTTAGTATGCTTAGAGTGAAATGGAGGAAGTAACTAAATGGGGACTAAAAATTGGCCTTTACTTTTAAATAATTTGTTATAAATTTTGGCAATAAAGATAAATTGATGTTTTAAATGTCTTGTATTTAGTCTTTCAATTTATTTGTTTTCGTGTTATTCTTTGGGGTGTGGGAGGATTAGTCCCTAATTCTGTGACTTGGAGTTCTTCAGTAATAACTGACCACTTTTTTTGTTTTTTTGGGTTTTTTTTCCCGAGACAAGGTTTCTCTGTGTAACTTTGGAGCCTGTCCTGGATCTCGCTTTGTAGACCAGGCTGGCCTCAAACTCACAGAGATCCACCTGGCTCTGCCTCCCGAGTGCTGGGATTAAAGGCTTGTACCACCACCACCCGGCTAACTGACCACTTTTGAAGTGACTGTTTACTATTAAAGAAATGGAAACAGGTAATAAGTACTCATGACCAAAAGTTTAAAAGAATTGGAAATAAAGTTGACAGAGTGATGCTATAACCATTTATTAAAGGTATTTGCAAAAGTCCTTATGTAGTTTTACATAACCAATTATTCATGATGTGTAGTTATCGCTGTAAGTATACAGTTCTCATTAACAAATAAAATTTTTGTTTGTTTGTTTGTTGGAGACAGGGTTTCTCTGTGAAACAGCCCTTGCTGTCCTGGAACTTACTGTGTAGACCAGGCTGGCCTTGAACTCACAGAGATCTGCCTGCCTCTGCCTCTTGAGTGCTGGGATTAAAGGTGTACGCCACCACTGCCCAGCTCTCATTAACAGAAATCTTAGAGGTTGAAAAATATAGCAACTCAAAAGTACCATAGTTCCTGTAGAACAAAATAGGAAATTTTGTCACTTAAAACAGGGAGGAAATTAAATACACATTTATACGAAATGGCATAATACAAGCTCAAGTGTCTAGAAACTAAATAACTTAGACTGAAATTTTTTAACATTTTGCATTTATCACTTCACATACACTAAACACTTTAATTACTTACACTTTAAAGCAGAATACTTCCCTTATCAGTACCAATGAGTCTCAACAAATAACCTCTAAGTACAGTGAGTAATTAACTTTTAAATATGTAGTCACTGGCTTGTGTCATACTCTGACGGAGAGGGTGTATATCTAGACTGTCTAGTGCTCACTTCACTGTACATTCTTTGTGTAAGATCTTTTGTTAACAAGCAAAGTTTTGAATTTCAGAAATACCTAAGTTCAAAAAGTGGCTTTCAAGACCTTTGTATAGCCCCCTTTTAAAACCAGATCAGTATAATTCAAAGAATTGTTCAAAGACTTTTTAAAACAAAAGCATATTTCTAGTTTGTCAACTGAAGTTTCTTGGCAGAATAGGCATCTAAAAGACCCTGAAACCCATGTTGAGTCTTGAAGTGGAAAAGTTTTGCCGTGTTCAGACTTTAACATGTGGCTTAAAGTATGTGCTATGTACCAAGATAAATTGTGCAGTTTTCCAGTGGACCTGCCTATGGGAAACTTACTGTAAACTATATAAAATATTAGACACTGTGAAAGTCACTTCAAAAATAAGTGAAGAGGGGCTTTTAATTATTCTGACAAGGTTTTTGCCAAATTTCAAGTGTGCTACCCACCCAAAAATGGTTTTAGTTTTATAGTGTACGCATTGAGAATGTAACATATACACTCACTGTTAAGAGATTGTGAGTCTTGTGTTCCTGATGAATGCACAGATCTAAAATATCAAAATATACCTGAATCTTAAGTTTTGAATACCCAATGAAAAGAAATATATGTAGTATAAAATAGCCTAGAAGCTTCATGTCATACCTTCAAATTGTATCAAAAAAGAATTAAAATTTTAAGAAAAGCCCAAAGATTGGAGCTGTGTAAAAATATTAAGGCTCATTGGTAAAGGTACTGATAAATTGTCACAGAAAAACACATGGCTTTCTCTAAGTTTGCTAGTGACCCCTGCTGGATTACCTGGTTTCACAATGTATGAAAAGTAATCTGCCAACTAGAATGTCCAGTTTGAAGGGAACCCCCCCAACCAGAATGAAGGTCTCAATGTTAGGTTACACTGTGCCACCTTCTGAAAACCACAGGACTCAGCACTAATTGGGCCTATGGAAAAATAAAATTAAATATAAGTGCCTAGAAGGATTTTGAGGGTCAGTGATTTCAGAAGAGTGAAATGGGTTTACATTTTCCTATCACCACAGAAACATTTCAATTTTACTATACAGAGTCTCCTCTCTCGTACAAAACTTAAGTTCAACTTGTGTTTTAAACTTTTCCATTTGGGACACAGAAGAAAGCTTAAGTCCATACATGTTTTTTTTAAAAGGCTGCAATCTTGCTTGCTTCTCGAACACCACTCAAATATGCCCCTGTAACAGTTTGTGGGAAATGCCTGTTTGTTGCCTGTGGGGGAAAAAACAAACTTTCAGATTATGCATAAAGAATTGATGACATCAACAGGTCATATGACCTTATACTTTTTCTGGTATACCTAAAAAAGGTATGTTCATGACAGAGCCTTGAACCTTGGCTTCTTTACTATGCTTTACCAGACTTCTACAACATGTATCTGAAGTGCCTGCCAAGTACTCTGGCATCTATAAGAAATACTATCTAGGACAGTAAAAGTTAAGTACTGGGGAGAAAGTATGAATCACAGAAGCCTCAGAAGTTAGTGTTCAGAAGAACATGAGAACAACTACCCAGGGAAAGCAAAGAGTAAATCTATCTTAGCCTAAAACTACCATCTCTAGAAGAGATGGCAAATACTGCCTGGTATATGGCCAGTATGTGCAACTTGCACAGCTGGTTTAAGATGTCTCTGTCCAACAGTTTCTGATACAACTAGACTTGTAATCCCAGATTACAATAGACCGAGTATGACTGCAGGTAGACTTGTAATAGAGCTAGCTGCCTTTATGATGGAACGGAGAACGGGCTGTCAAAACAGTTCTACAAAGACCCTGGGAAATGTCAGCCTTTGGGGCTTGAAGTATAGCAGTGCAGGAAGTAGCTGGTCTCCAAAGCACTTAGGTCTAGGGAGCAGATGATGATGATGTCCCTCCTCTTCAAGCACAAGGATCTACATGTCTACAAAGCTTGATATAGTGAGTGGCACACCCTTGTCCTCAACTCAAGGAAGGTGGGTCTCTAAAGTGTTTTCTGCCCAGAAAGCATAATCCACTTGGTAAATTCCAGGCCTATGAAACCCTGTCTCCGTAAAACAAAACAAAAACCCAAGGTGGACAGCTCCAGGGAAATGGCACACCTCAGGCTGAGCTCTGGCACACATTTACCCCTCAAACATGCCCCCTCTTCTCAGAAAAGCATAGGCATTCTGTTAAATACAAAGTATCCTTCCTAATTACCACTGAGCCTTCCAGCATCCAAAATGCCAAAAGCAAAGCTACTATAGAAAAGGTTTCCAGGCAGTGCTGTCGCTGCTGGAGCTATGAAGGCTTTTCAAATGTGCCTCACAAGCAGCAAGGAAAACAGGAAACCTTTTTCAAAAGCCTAAATAACTGATGAGACAATTGTTGAGTCAGAATGGGATGGCAATAAAAACACTCATTTAAAAGTGGAAAGATTACCTAACATCTCTTCCAAAGTCGAATAAAGAGATAAGGTTGGCAATCCAAGAGTTTGAAGGACAGAAGATGTAAGGATGAAAAAAAAATGGGAGAAAGTGATCAGGCATAAATTGCTGGAGTGAAAGACTAGTTCTTTAATGATAAGATTAGAGAAGATTAAGAGTTCACCCAGCAGAAGACCATACTATAATCTGTCAGTGAACAGTGCAAAGACTAGAGGGTTTCAGATAATAAGCCAGCCAGGAGGGAGATCTGCGTGAATTGTAAATTGGAGTTGACGTGACTAAAGGGGAGGGGGAGACTGGCACCAAAACAGCTATCAAGAAAGCAGAAAGCTGTTTAATAATGGAACCCATGAACACCTTGGCTCAGCAGTAAACATTGCACATGACAGTTAAAAACACAGATACCAACCAAGTGTTTTGGCTCACACCTGGAATCTCTCCAGAGTATGGGGCAGGAGGATTGTTGCAATCCAGCCTGGACTATAGAGTGAGGCCTGGTCTTAAAAGTGCATGGATACCAACTAAGTAAAATAGCTGCATTAAAAGAATGGTGCATAGAGACTAAATAAGCTATATTTTTAATATAACAGAGCAAGCCAGAGTCTAATATTAAATCATACAATGTCAATATAAATAAGAGGAAGATAGACCTACAAGAATGATGATCTGTTCACAGGAAACTAGATAGTTAAAAATGGCTGCTAGGAGAAATATAAAGCAGGCTTTCAGAATGGACAGGGCTTCTACCATGTGCAGTCACAAGACATTCAAACATACTTGACTTGGGTTTTAAGACTGAGCCATTTTTACTGAAAATAAAAAGATTGAGTTTGATGTCAAGATATGTACCTCACCAGCAAAAAAGACAGTTCCTTGTATTTCTTCAGCAATGATGTCATAGGCCTCACCACTTCCAAATGTCTTGACGAAACTATATGCCATCTGGATCCATGGCTCTGTGCTCCACCGTGTGACAAAATACTTGGTGGGTTCTGGGATCTCCTTATGTGCAAACAAAAAATTATGTTTAAAAAAGGATCAAAAAGGAACTTAGATACACCACAACCCAATGAGAAAGAAATTTCTCCTCTTGTAGGCCTGAGTTCACTGTGGTAGCCTCCTAAGCAGCAGCACGTCTGCCCCTCCTTCCCATTAACTCTCCCTTCCCCAGCCACACTCGATCCCTCCACTGCTGTGCTTCACCTGCAAAGACACATCCTGTACAACGAATGGTTACAGTGGCTATAAACTAAACTTAGTTTTGTCCACTGGCCTCTGACAAGCTTTAACATGAGAAACACTTCCTATAAACTACAGTTCCAAGTAACAAAAATCCAGGTGAAAACCAAAGCTGAGCATGACTGGGTCACCGTTATATGACTAATTAGATCCTCTTTTACAAAGAACTGGCAACAGCTGAATGATCCTCAAAATTCTAATTTTGAGTCATTTCACTTCTGTTCCTACTCTTAATTAGAAGACAGGTCGTGGCTACTTCCAGAACTCCAAAGAATGAAAAAAGGTACCCGGAGCTCCTTGTAGAGAGACTTGTTTATGTGGTGCACTAGCACATTTTAGAAAACATCCTTCTTTAAAAGGAATGTTGTATGTTGCCCGGTGAGTAGACAGCTCAGTGGCTAAGGGCACTTCTGCCAAAGCCTGGTGACCTAAAGATCTCCAGAACACAGTGGAAGGAGGTTGTCCTCTGACCGATACGTGTGTGTAATGGCATGCATATTTATACACATAGACGTTTTCTTTTTAAAGAATGTTGTAGTCAAAGCATTACAGCTTGGGTAAACATGGCAACTATAGAAAACGTGGCCTTTTACAGTCTTAGGAAAGGAAGATAGTGTAATTGATGTGATGGGAAAAAGAAGACAGTCGTATTGTGGACTGCTGCTCTACAGCTCCGACAGACACAAGTTTAAGTACTAAGTCCATCTGCACGAACTTGGAAGTGTGAATCTTTACTAAGTAACTGGATTATAATGGGGGTGTTAAGAGAAGGCCTAATTCAATATGACCATCTTTAGAACACAGAAGGAAAAGGATTTGAGGATACCAAGGAAAACGTCTGTAAACCATGAGGAGTCCTACAGAGACCAACCCAGCTAGACATCTTAATCCTGGGCCTGAGCCTGTGGAACTATAAATGACTAAGTAAGTCTCAGCACCTGTGCTGTGGCATTTTGCTATGGCAGTCCCGATACTCAGCTGGTTACTCATGTGGAGAGGGAAACTGCAAGGAAAATTAATGTGGCCTGTCTTGATCTCTTTGTATTCAGTAATGCAAACTGGCTTCGAGTCCCACCTGCTCAAATCACATCCACAATAAGCACGTTAATCCTCTCAAGGAGGGTTTTTCTCACCTGCTCCTTAAACAGCTCCCGAAGGACGCCCATGCACTGCTGTAACACCTGCTTGTCATCCATGGTCCTAAGGGATGCCACTGCCTCCCCTGTGATCACGGACATCAGTACACTCTGCTGCTTTTGCAGGTCACGGGAGGAAAAAAAAGCACAGGACAATTGCTGTAAAGGCTCAATTCCACACACAAGGGCCTCATTCTACGCTGAATTTCATTGTGTCCCATTGTCCTTTATCTCTACTTCAATCCCCATCCATTCTCCTCATGCACATTACTCATTCCCCACTACAGTCCCCTGCTGGAAAGAAACACTCATGAAATAATGTAAATGTCAAATTCAAAGTTCCCTTGGCTGTTTATGAAATTTTGTTTGAGAAGCAGCAGTAAGTTTGAGAAAAATCCGCAGGAATAATTAAATACAACCTTCCATGGCTCCCACATGAAACCCCCTTAAAACATTTCCCCAAAGTGAGGAAAAGTAGGAAACGGTGGCTAGGTTCCTTTGTTTTGGTAGCACAGCTTTCTACCCCCAGGGCTGTACTCTAATTTCTACCTTTCGCATCTACTCCCATCACAGCCCTCACACGGACATCCCATATCCGACTTTCTAGAGCACAGACAACAGTTAAGAAGTTTGGTCCACCTCTTCACTGTGCTGTCGCTGGCCTTACCTGAGGAATTCACTTTCAACCTGAAAGTGAGCATGGAGTCTTCCCCCAGAGGGCAGAACTGATACTTTTAAGAAAACAGGGCAAGGACTGGGACTCTTTTTCCCAATGGAAATGCCCCAGTCGCTGCATCCTCCCCAGAATATAAATAGATACACAGATCTATGCAATCGTGGTTCATTCCTGCTCCTGGCACATAATTTGCAAACCCTAACCTTCAAGAAAGGAATTCAAACCACACCACAAAACTTTACCTGGGGGTCCATGTCATAGTATACAGCAAAGAGCCCTCGCTGGCTGGCACTGGGAGGAACATGACCAAAAAAGTCAGCCCCTTGAACTTTACTGTCCCAAAATCTATACGGAAACTGCAAGGCAATCTGGAAAGCAAGCCAAGAGAAGGGTAAACGCCCCCTGTGTCAATCAATCACAGGCCATCTCTAAGTGCAACCTAGAAGTCTACTTAGAAACAACTACACTAGGTTCAAAACTCCCCACCTATTCAGTCCTGAGCTTCCATAAGCTACAGACCACTCAAAAGGCCTAGTGTCTCCCACACTGCCTTGACTGCTAAAGGAGACCATAACGGCTGCAAAAAAAAAAAAAAAAAAACAACCCAAAACCCTGGGCTCACTGGGACACAGGGAGAGAATGGACACAAGAGAACAAAACAAATTAAGAGCTGCTTATAGCAAAGCCAAAATCAGATAACCAGATTCATTTCCCTGCTGGGCATGGTAGGCAGGTGAAAACCAGGACTTCAAATCTACCCCTAGCTACATAGTTTGAAGGCAGTTTAGACTACATGAGACCCCATCTAGGGGTTCAAGAGAACCAATTCTCCTAAAAGTAAAAATGGAACTCAGCTAGCCTTTTTTAATCCAAATTATATGAGAAATTTTTAAGGCTAAACTTTTTCGTAATACCTCCCCCCCCCCATTTTTAACTGAGTAAATTGGTTCTTTGACAATCATACATGTATATAGTACATTGTGTTCACTTACTCCCTTTTGTTTGCCTAACTGTACAAAAGGTTATTATTATCCAAACAAAACTATCAGCCAGCACTATCTCTTGAGTTCTGAGGCTAAGGTAATTTAGGTCACCTTTTCAATGATGCCTGCGCCCAAGCTATTGATGGCCTTCATCTTCTTCTCTGACAATGGTGGATTAAACTGGATGGCACCTCTCTGTAGTATGGCCAATGGTACAGTGACTAATACCTGTGGGGAACAATTAACACAACACAGCATCTGAAACTACCCATGCTTCTCAGTGGCTCAGACCAATACCTGAGCATTCTCTCTGCTCTACTTCCAGCTGTAAAACTGTCAATATCCCACTTTATGTTCTAAGAACAAGGGGTGTTATGTGAGATCACACAGGTTGTTCATTGCTCAATAGGGCCTAGCTGAGCAAAAGTAGCATCCACACAGGAATGTACATAAAGAACTTTCTTGATGGCTAGTGATAATGCTGGGTCAGGAGGGTAGCATACTTCATCTCTGAAATGCAGTGCTATTTATGGAAATGGCCCAGCCAAGTGTAGTAGTAAACATTTGTAATCCTAGCACTCCAGAGGTAGAGACAAGATGGTCAAAATCAGCCTGAACTACATAGCAAGTTGCAGGCCAATCAGATACACAGTCAGATCTTGTCCACAAAAAATGAAAACGAAAGAGGGGGAGGGAGGGCCCAAAATAATCAGTTGTTCTGTCATTCTTAGTACCATGCCTGTCAATAGCCTATACAGGAAATGCTTGTCCTTACTGATCTCAGAATCAGAGGACCACTTAAAACTAGGAGGCAATCATATGCTCCATAATTGATAAGCAAATCACAAGTACTAGGGTTATAAACTGTGAAACTACACGAGAACTTTTTAAGCAGTAAGCACTTTACTACAAGGTCTCAAGTAGTTTTAAAGGTCAAATTGAACTCTCGGCTAGGTATGGTAGCACAGGCCTATAATCCTGGCACTTAGAAAGTTAAGGCCAATGGAGGCTACACACCAAGGACCTATTGTGTGTGTGTGTGGGGGGGGGGGAAGGACCCTTGAGGCCACATAATAACAAGCCATCAAGGATAACTGCTGTCTCACCTTACCATTCAGAAAGTTCTAGTTTCAGAATCAACGAAAAAGTCATTACTACTGCTACCAGTAGATAGAAAAAGACCTGTACCAACAAAACAGGTGTCTCCTGCCCTGCCTTTTGGCTTCATGGGACCTCTGCTATCCCTGCCACAGCAGAACCAAGCACCCTTAACCACTCTTAGCAGAGCCAGACAGGCTCCACCTCCCAGATGTGTATATGACTGGTTGCATCTCACTTACAGGGAAAACCTTAGCGGCAAGGGAGTCTGTAGGAAGAAGGAGGGAAAGAAATGTATCTGCCTTTCAATATCTGCAGGACTAGATGAAACAAGGATGCAGGTGGAACATAACTGAACTCTCAACATCCTATCTACTCTCCTCCTCAAATACTCCATATATTTGGTTTAACCACCAATTTCAGAATCAAAGCAAGTCCAGAGTTCTGTGAGTTTTGTCACTACTTTCTGCCACCCCAAAGTCTTAAAGTATAAAACATGTTCTCTCTCCTACAATGTATTTGCATGTACTAGCATCCGCATGACCAAAATAGTCATTGCCAAACAACAGCTGACATGACAACTGCAAAAAATAAGTAAAACCTGGAAGTCCTACCAACAAAACTCCCAAGAGTAGCAGCTCTTGAGTAAGCCACTAAGCCAGTGGTACAAACTCACCCTGTTGGGACAATGAGGCTCATTCTCTGCAAAAGTAACCTAGACTGAGTTACAGTCTGTCATAAGTTTATCTCCCCAGCTGGGTTGCAATGCTTTCACTCCCATGTTCAAGAAGACATCCAATGCAAACTGATTAATATTAGCCATATAATAAAAATACTTGCTTTAAACATTTCAAAGTGCAATTTGTAGCTATGCCAATTCATCTGGAAGGCCTAAATACAAAGACTCAGGAGTGCATATGTCTCGCCAACATCAGCAGAGGGTAAGGGTGACCAGGCAGGGAAACACCAAGTATCATGTTCTCGTAGAATAAGATGCAGACACAGAATTACCTCCGTTGAATAATTAGCTGAGCTGTAATTTTAAGTACTTAAAGATGCTAGCCTTAGGAAGAATTTACATAGTAGGAGCTTACAGTGACACCACTGCCCAGTGGCTCCAGCAAGCTACAAAGAATCTCAGAGAGGCTTGAAAAACATACCCAGCCAAGTTCAATGAGAATCCCTTCAGGGTGCTGAGAACCACTGCATGCTCTCCCAGCCAGCTGATGACAGGAGTTTAAGACACTCCCAACCCATGGCATCTCTAGGCCCATCCTCCCTGTGTGACATGCAAGCTTTTGTTTCTGTATGAATACTCAGGACTGTGAAAAGGTGTCAGATAATGGAGAGGAGAAAGCAAAGCTACTCTGCCGACAGGTGACAGGGTCCATCAGTGAGATCTCTTTATCATCATTCCAGCTCCAGAAATAACCAAGCTTTCAGGGTTTATTCAATCTCTATCCCAAGTAACTGCCTTTATTTTCCAGTACTAGGCTTCACACTGTGATTTCAGGAACGAGACCCAGCACCTTGCACTATGCACCTATTGAAGCTATTTACCAAAAGTCCAAGTGACATCAAAGTACTTAAGCTCCATGAGAGTACAGTTTCAAGACGAAGACTTGAATTTAAAAAGAGTTCCATGGTAAAAGTACAGAATTGAAGGAACAGGTCTCTTCAATGCACAACTTCTCCAAGCCCTCTCAGCATCCCTTTCAACCCTAAGAGGGTTGTACTATATAACATTTCCTAAACTCATTTGACCAAGGCATTTTCAGGAGGAAGAACTGAGGATGACATCCAGGCCCTCAATCGAGCCAGCTCTGGGAATTTTCTTATTCAATTACTAGGACCAGTATACCACAGAACCCACTTTAAGGAACACAGAATTCCATCTGCCATGTGTTTAGATGGTGCTTGACTATTTCAGATTTGTAAGCTACCCACAACTTATGGGTAGACCTACTCATTAGAAACCAACAAGTCTCCAGGCAGACTGCCAAGGACAAACTGCTTGATAGCAAAGGCTGTTTTCTTCTCCACAGGCCCCTGGCGGTACGGTGCTCTATCCTAGTGGGATCCCAGCACCTACCTTTTGTGCAGAATGCCCCGTACCATCTGTCGTGGTAACTTGCACTTCATCTCCAGTATAATCTATACTTTGCACCTGTTTAAGACAAACATTTAGAAACAATGAGAGGGTCAGGACCTTTCCCACTCCCATGGCATGTGTGTGTACTGCTGAGGCTATGCGGACCAGTAAGTGCTGGGCATGCAGCATTCTTGAGTGGTTACAGTTGAACTCAAGAGTTAGTTTAAACATGTCAGGATAATGGAAAGCCCTTTCTTATAGCACAATGTGAGACCGATCATTTCTGAAACGATGATGATGTCTGCCCATTGGGATGATGAGGTGTTAAGATTAGGTTAGCAAGGTCATGAGCTACTCAAACACTGTATTAGTGAACGGTGCCCAGGCCACTCTGGTTTCCAAACCCTAGGCACTACTTAACTGAGTGGATGTTGTGCTTCTCAGGCTACAGTTGTACCCTCAAAGCCTTGAGAGACACTGGCTGACTGTCCACACAAACACCTATTCCCTGAGAATCATTCTCAGAGCTACAGATCCTCCCCAAACAAGAAAAAACCAGAGCCTCCCACCGTCCAAACTCACTGGAGATTTGAGGCGAATGTCTAGTCCTTCAGCCAGTTTGTCAATGATAGTGGAGTATCCAGGAGTTAGAAGAGTATGGTCACCAGCAAACTGTGCAAAGAATTCATTGTGGTCCCAGGAGCGTGCAGACACCTGGGAAACAATACAACATGTTAGGAATCCATAATGTAAACACACAAGCTGCCCTTGAGGATATCAAAAAGAGCTCTAGGTGGGAAAAGGCACCCAAGGCAGGAGGGCAGAGTACCAATCACAGAAGTGAGGACAACCAAGCAGCCCCAGCGTACACCAATGTCTGGGTAAGGCAAACGGCGACACCCAGAAAAGCTTACTTTAGAGCAAAAGGTCCAAACGGACATGGGAGCTCACGCCTCTAACTCTAGCACGTGGAAGACTGAGGCATTGCCCTAAATTCCAGGCCAGATTAGTCCTCAGAGTGAGAGTTCGTCTCAAAATAAATTCAAATGGACAGCACCCGAGGGACAGTATGAGGCTGTCCTCTGGTCTACACATGCACGTGTACACCCACACACATGACATAATTTGAGAATGGGTACTACTCGTTGATTTAAAAAAAAAAGAAAAAAAGTTCATTCTATGCATCAGGTGAAGGGGACTCCTGCACAGTGAGGCTCCCTCCAGACCCCAGATTAGGCACAAACCACACCCAAACACCTGTTTTCACAGAGAGATCCTTTATTAAGCAGGGAAGAAAAGTTAAAGTGGCTGCTTTCTGACTCAGGCAGAAAAACAGCAGCAAATGACTTTGCAGGTGTCATTTTTAAGAGGGGAAGAAGGAGGTCTGTGTTATAGTGGGCTAGGATGTGGTGGGAAAGGAGATGGGGACGAAGAAGGGAAAAGGAACAAGGGGAAGGGGCCAGGGGCATGTGTCCTGCAGGGACAAAGGACTGTTTCTGCATAGAGGGGAGACAGATGTGGCACATGGACAAATGTTTAAAACGGTAAAGGGGGAAACCTCGTGCTAGGATGAGGTGTTTAATTTTGATTGGGCAGGTTAATTAGGTGAGCCAGAGGGGGCTTCTGATTGCTGGACTTCAAAACTTTGACAGCTGGACCCTGTAATCAGCCTCAGGAGGTGGAAGCGGCCAAATAAGGGAATAGACCTTGGTGACTAGCTTTAGGAATGTAATCTAACAGTTTTTAGCAGGGCAGAGGGGGTGGGGGAGGGGCAAGGCCTGCCACAGCCACATATTCCAGTGGGCCAGTGTCTCTTCATCAGCAACTCTGGCAAAGGCAAATTCTATGGCAGTCAAACTGCGTTTGTTCAACTCCACAGGAAAATACACCAAACTTCTCTCGGCATGGGAAGGAGGAGTTCCATAGAGGCCAAGACCCAGCATGCTTGGGAAGAATGGTTCACTTCAAATTGTAATGCAGAATAGCATGGAGGTGGAGGTGTCCTTCTAAGCAGGGTAATGGAGTGTTAGCTTCCCAGCTGGTTAAATGAGTTAGGTAAGCCTAAAACTGACTTCTACAAGACAAACAGGACAGAACTGCAATGCTACATTATCTTGGTTTCTTGGAGCAGTGTTTTTAAACAACATGGCTCCACTTAAATGACTCTCAGGGCCACTGCACAGGATTGGGACTGGGGCTCGGGAGAGAGCAGCAAAGGACAAGACTATTGGCCCCCTCTCTGGTCCAGCCCAGCTTCTCCTCCTTGGAGTGTACAGAGTGGACTTCTTCACAGGCAGTATGGAGGCACGAGTCTGTAACCCTATCACCTGGGAGGCTGAGCAATGAGAAGCCTGAGTTCAGGACTGGCTTGGGCTACCGAGCAATACTTACCTTTAAAGTCAAATAAACCACCAGCCAAGTGTGGTGGTATGTGCCTATGACCCCGGCAACACGGGAGGTGGTGGCAAGAGGCACTGGAGCTATATAACAAGTTCAAACCCAGCCTGGGTTACAAAAGCGCCCAGGAAGATGGCTCTCTGGGTGAAAGTGCTCGTTGCATAAGCCTATGACCTGAGTTTGATTGTCAGAGCTTACAGTGAAAACAGATCTGGAAGGCTGGTGTCTAACCAATAGATGTATGCAGTGGCACTCCAGCCATTGGAGAGACAGACAGACAGACAGACAGACAGACAGACACACACACACACACACACACACACACAGAGAGAGAGAGAGAGAGAGAGAGAGAGAGAGAGAGAGAGAGAGAGAGAGAGAGAGAGAGAGAGAAGGGGGGGGGGGGAGGAAGGGAGGGGGGAGGGAGGGAGGGAGAGAGGAATTCAAGGCCGGCTGACAGCAAGCCTCATAGAGCCTCCTGTCTTGGCCTGCTCAGCACTGAGATCAGAAGCCATGCCACCACCTCTGGTGCTCTCCTGGGGACTGGGGATCCAAACTCAGACCCTCATGCTTATGCAGCAGCACTGTACGGGTTGAGCCGGCTCCCCAGCTCATGCCGGAGTATTTCAGGGCCCCTGGCTCACCTGGTGCAGACTGCTGCCACAGGCGTACTCCAGGTTACTCAGATGGAACTGTAACACCTGGCCCTCCAGCTCGCTGAACTGGATGCCAGACTCCTTCACAAAAGCTCGGTAGATCTCCTCTATCTTCTCTGTGGTAGGAATGGATCAGAGCAAAACAATCAGTTGAGAAGCAATTTCCTGTCCAATTCCCGATCCTTCTTTCCCCAACAGAGCCCCAAACTTCCAGTCTTCCTAAGCAAACTCAGGAATAAGTAATAAGCAATACACTTGACGGGGCTGAGTCCTCCGCAAGCAAATGCTTAATCTTAATGGAAACCAAGCTAGAAGAAGCCGGACATTAAAACATGTTAAGTTCCTGCTTAGCGGAGAAACTGTTTCCTCTCTGCTCAAGAGGTGGCAAAAAGTATCCTTACACGTGCACAGACAGGATTGCCATGCCCTTCTGCTCTGACTGCTGTGGCTTGAGGTTCCACCCTGTCCCCTTATTAATGAAAGTACCGTGCAGTCTCCTGGGGCCTCTTGCTGTGTCAGCCATTTCCTCAACACCACTAACGAACTCCTGGTGCCACACACAAGAAAGTTTCAAAAGCTGACTGAGCAGGGTGGCCACCTGCTGGCTTCGCCCACGTAGCAACTACGACCTACCCATTTTGAGGCTTGGCCACACAGCTCTTAAATCCTTTCGGGGTAAATCCTAGCCCTGCTGGACTTGCTTTTCCTGCTGTCTAGGTTAAGCACACCCTCCAGTGCCTTACAGTCTGGTGGTATCTAGCGGCTGCCTGCCTCCCTTCCTCCCCAGTGCTGTATGACAGGCATGTGCTTAATTCCAGCACTAGCTATCCCATTCAACTGGAATTTTAACGAGACACATGCCTGTGAAATGGTTCTGATTGGCTTAACTAGACAATCGCAGCGGGGTGCATACTCGGTGGCTGAGGGCTCAGGCTCATGCCTAATTCCAAGCATCTTAGTACAGGTTGGTAACTTCAGTGACAACGACGATCACCCCCACACGTCCCCGACTCCAGGTTTCTATGAAGGGCTATGCGCCTATCTGACTAGAACCACCACTGCCCATCTGCTGTTTTGTTTTCAGAGCTGGAGAATGGACTCGGCACCATGGGCGGGGTAGACAAATGGTCTCCTACTAAGACTGGCCCGAGCTCTTGACTTTCTGAGACAAGGTTTGTATGTATTAACAGTATGCAGACAACTGAGATGTAGGCAGAATACAGCCCTAACTTCATAGAGATATATGTATGCACTATCAAAACTTTTTAAATAAAATATTAAGCTTAAGCAATTACTTATAAATTATTCTTGGACCTCCTTTAACATTTTAAAACAAGGCCAAGAGAAAAAGCTGTGATAAAGTGGGTAACTAAGAAAGAAATGTAAAGAGAGCCCAGCCAGTGTCTGTCATACGGCTGTAAGACATTGAGAAGAGAGCTGGTGTGATGGCACCACCTAAAATCCCAGCACTCTGGAGGCTGAGGCAGGAGGACTCCAAGTTCAAGGCCAGCCTGGGCTGTATGGTGAGACTGTCTCAAAAGAAAAGAAAAGAAAAAGTAAAATCTGGAGACTTCTCAAATCAGCCAAGCAATTTCAGTTCCAAGAGGTTAACAGCTGCTCAGTTGGTCTGGGCACAACACACCTGATTCGATGGCCCTACTGCCTGAGGGTATTTCTGGGAATTCTGTCATGGCTGTCATGGCTGCCAACCTTTCCAACAACGAGCTGTGGGTCAGGTCTCTCAAAGGTGGCAGAGGAGGAGGATGGAGAGACATGCCCTGTGTGCCCATTAATTGAATTGTCAACTTAATACAAAGTAGCATCTCCTGGGAATACCAGGCTGTCTGTGGGGGATCGTCTCAGCTGCCTTAAAGGATATAGGAAGACACAGCCTGAAAGTGGGCAGCAAATTCCCGGGTTTGGGGACCAGGACTGTGTAATTAAAGGATGTGTGTGTTTCCTCCTCTTTGCTCTTGACTGGGGATGTGACGTGACCTCCCTGTTAGGATGGACTGTAACCTAAGCTAGATAAACCCTTTCGTCAGAGTCTATCACAGCAACAGAAATGAAACTCTAACACCAGCTACTGAAATACAGTACATTATCAGCTGAGAACTGAGAACACGCACAGCAAAATACACAGAGAGATTAACATATCAGAGAGTTCAAACAGTCACACTTAACAAAATACCATGCCTCCAAGAACTACAAATGAAAAATAAGAGGTCACAAAATTGTGGGTTACATAAACAGAAACGTAGGGGGCAGTAACAACGTCCCAGCTGGTTCCTCCATGGAAATGGGTCGCCACAGGCAGTCAAGGGCTTAAGAGCTGTGATTACTATTGCCCATTTAAGTACCAAAGTTCTGATCTGATATGCTAACTTTAAAATATGCATTAAGCAAAACATACTTAAAAAACACTTTATCTATTACAACTGAAGTAAAGAAAGGAAAGAAATCCTGATATTCAGAGACCTTCAGAAAGTATATATGGGCTAACAACTATAACCATATGCATGGAGGGCTTATCACAAGTTTCCATAAAAGTAAGTTTCTCTGGGAGACTGAAGTAAATGTTTAGATAATTCTGTTAAACAATATACCACTCAAAGTAAGGTGTGTGTGTGTGTGTGTGTGTGTGTGTGTGTGTGTGTGTGACACACACACCAGCACCAAAGGTCCCCAGGGAAGTTCTGCCCACCTCTGAGAAAAATCTGCAGCGTTCAGTGAGAATAATGTATGTGAAGACTGGCCCTCCTGCAGACACTGAGGGAACCATCATACCACCATTCTCCCCATACCTCCTAAAGGGACATCTTGGAGCAGAGTCTTATCCTTCCTCCACTCAGAGACAACATCCAAGAGAGCATTAAAATGAAAATCCATGCGCTTGTCAATAGTGGGGTCAGTTATCCGTCCACCTTCCTGAATTAAGTCACATCTCTCTCCCAACTTATGCATGCTGATGCCAAGCTTCAAAATAACAAGAAGAACAGGGTGAAAGTCTTTCCTGGAAAAAAATACCTACAAGTTCTAAGCTGAAGTTAGGCAGCGCTCTGCAGAGAAGAGTCTAAGAACTCAAAAGAGAGGCTGTGTGCTCACCAGGGGACAGCCAAGCGAGGAAGCAGAGACTAGGGTCAAGTTGGAAGCACCCCACTTTATGGGATATGAGGGTGACAACAACAGCTCCCAGGCAACACACTCTACACTTTCAGCTCCTATTTCAGGTGCTGTGGGATGCCTGTCCTTATTAAACATCCTGTCTCTACTTCAGATCTTCATGCAAATGGTCATATACACTCAGAAAAGCCGAAACCTTTCGGGGGAAACAATCACCTTAGACCTACCAGGTTGGCAAGATAACAGACAGGGTGCTAGGAGACTGACTTTCAGAGAAATACCATCCTTTCTAAGTATTAATTATGCCCCAAATGTTACATGTAAACTATCTCATGTAATATTTGGGTCATACTTAAACTAAAAAAAAAAAAAAAAGATTTGTCTGAAAGACAAACTTACCTAAGAACCCTACATTTTCACCTGATACATCTAGCAACCCTGGGCTTGATTATGAACCAATTAAGTGGCCTGAAAATGATCCACAAATAAAAATTAAAGATCTTGGGGAAAGTCTTTTAAATGTCTAATGGGGAAGGCATACGTGTAAGCATTCTTCTGTACTTTGCAGAGGGTATGAAAGAAGAAGTTGTGTATGCTGTCTACTCTGGAAGCACATTAATATATACCCTAGCCAACCCCAGCACTGAGGATGTTAGCAGGTACTTCACCAGAGGGCCATACCCCGAGCTCCATATTAATCCTCTATGCAAACAGAGACAAGTTTTCTCTCCTCTGCCTACAATACAAGTCTTCAAGACACTCACTTGCTCACACATTAGTGCTACTGGGTTATTAATACAGCCATTGACAATCTGGGGTCCTCTTCCCACTACGACGCCTTTAAAAGACTTGTCATCCCATACTCGGCCTCCGATTCGATCTTTGGCTTCCAGGACAGTCACCTAAAAAGATAATTGGGGAATCTAAACAGAACAGTCATATCAGATGCAGAACTACAAAAATGTAGTGACTGTTAAACAACTCCATGCTTAGAGACTGTCATATTTCTACAGAAGCCACTGTAGCTAAGTATGCACAGAACCCAGGCACACATTTAACCCTGCCTCCCTTTCACCAGGCCTGAGTGGATGCTCGTCCAGCACTTCTCTCAAATCAGGTGCGATTCAGTGAACGAGCTAGGTGGGCAGCTCATGCCTCTAATACCCCAGCACTCTGGGGGTTGAGGCAAGAGGACTGCCATGAATTTGAGGCCACCCTGGGCTACATAGTGAGTTCTAGGCCAGCATTGGCTACAGAGTGAGACCCTATCTCAAATAGATAATAAAAAAGAGAAAGATTTGATGAATGAGTAAATTCATCACTGAAACTTTAAACAGTATTCCACAAGTTTTTGTTTTTGTTTTAATTTTATGTGTTTTGTCGAAATACACACATCTGTATCACATGTAATGCAGTGCCTTTAGAGGTCAGAAGAGGGCATCAGATCCCCTTGTGACTGGAGTTACAGTCAGGTGAGCCACCATGTGAACACTGGCAATCAAACCCAGGTCCTCTGTAAGAGCAGCCAGTGCTCTAACCACTGACCCAACTCTCCGGCCCCTGCATGAGTTTATTTTCTTTCTTTTTTTCCCAATTTTAATTTGTGTGGCAGTGGGTAGATTTATGTGTGTACAGGTGTGCTTGACTGTGGTTTGAGACAGGCTATCTATCTCACTGAACCTGGAACCCTCCCCCCGTACCTCGACCGGCTGGCCAGCCATCTCCTTGATCCAGCTGTCTCCATCCCCCCAGTGTGCTGGGTTATAGACACATGCTGCCACGTCTAACATTTCTGTGATGCGGGGAGCCTGAACTCAAGTCTTCATGCTTAAACAATGAACAATTTACCCACACAGCCACCTCCCAAGTCCCTAGAAATCACATTAAAATCTAGTCTAAGTCATGAATGGTGGTGGCATGTGCCTGTAAACTCAGCATTTAGGAGGTGTGAGGCCATTTTAGATTACATGGGAATTCCCTGTTTCAAACAAAGCAAACAAGAGCTATGTTCAAGAGCTGAATTTTCCATGAAATACCCATTCCTCAATGTGGCTAGGCCCTTCTCAACTATGTAGGTATGACCTTAATGGAATCGGCTGAATCTAGCGAGTCCCACACCCATCTCCCAAGTGTCTAATGCCAGTGAGATGCAGAACTGCTCTCTGGGAGCAGGCAAGGTCTGCATGTGACCCCAGGATTCCAAGTGCCTTGTCTTGGGGTTACAGTAGGTGCAACTTGAGTCACTCACCTCTGGGCCCTCTGAATTGTTCTCTGCAGTTAACCGCTGCTCAGGTTACCCAGAGCCCTCTACCATCTAGCCTTAAGGGAGATGGATGGTCTCCTAAGCTCTCTCAATCACTTGAGAGAGTAGTGAGTCCTCCAGGCACTCTTTCCCGCCCCACCCCCCACCAACATATCTAGGAGGGTTACAGCCCGTGGCCCCACCTCCCCCCTCGCTTTCTCTGATTTTAATTTAATAATGAGCCACATGTTTCTATCTCTTTTTAGTATACAAGGGCTTAACATTAAAGGCAGCCTCCCCAGACTCTGGATATTAATAGCCTCACCTGTAATATAATCTTGAGGTTTCCCAAGTAAAAAGCAAACAAGAGACACTGAGCCTAACATCTAATACTGAAATAACAAAACACTTTCTATAGCTCACAGGAGGAATTTCCTACCACAAACACTTCCTCCTACCCAACTGACTTTCTTGTTTTGCTAGTAGTATGACGTGACCCACAACTTGAGTCCTCTATCTACCCGGGAGAAAAAAATCTTCTAGGCCCAGCTGTTGAGCACTGCTCTGACAACCTGAACCGTGACTTTGAACATGTCACCAAACAGAAGGTCCTGTTGTTTATTTAACTTTGCCTTCAATGAAAAGCAAAGTCCTTGCAAAGTTTTAAACAGAAGAATGCGTCCAACTTAGCAAATCAGAAAAAGCTAGGTGAAGGTTCCTGATTTGATAAGGATTAGATACCAAATTCTGAGACAGAGTCTCACTATGTATTCCTGACTGGCCTAGAACCAGGATGGCCACCAACTCAAATCTGCTGGCCTGTCTCCTTAGTACTGGGATTCAAGGTGTGTGTGTGTACCTCTGTGCCTACCCTCTAGCAGTCTCTATCTTGGCGAGCTGTGAGCTGGAGCAAGGCATTTTCCAGCAACTGGCACACTGTTCTGCCCTCCCTAGGTGCTAAGCAGTCATAATTCTAGCTCAGCCATGTTATCGTTCATTCCATCCTGCTTTCAGAAGCCATGGCTTTTGTTTTCCCAAGAGTCCAAGGGAAATCTGACGACTAGAGCAGAGTGCTTGCCTAGCATAACGGAAGCCATGGGTTCCATCATCAATATTGGGGAGGGCGGAGAAAAGGAAAAAAGCTAACTGGGTATTTCAAAACTTCCAACAGTGAATTTCCATGCTTTCATTTGTTGCCCCAAACTATTCCATCACCTCCACTGGTTAATAATAAGCTGCCCAGAACTTCTGTGGATTCCAGGTTAGAATAGCTGAGTTCCTTCCTACCATCTAGTACTCCCCAAGCTCTACCTGCTCTGACTTACTCAATGCCAGTGCCAAAGCTTCTCTAGGACCTACTGTAAAAAGATGTGGTGTTTAATGTCAGCACTTGAGAGGCAAGCATGTGACCTCAGTTCTAGGCTAGCGTGGGCTACAGTGAGACCTTGTCTCAAAAGAAAGCAGTGTGTGTTATTCTTCACTAAATTTAGGAACTGGTCTCAAAGTCTTACAAAATTTGGAGCAAAGGAGCAGTGAACCATCTGTCCCCACCTCCAATTCCCCAGAGTCTCACCTTCATCCCAAAGTTATGTAGTTGCCTAGCAGCTGCTAAGCCTGCTGGACCAGCCCCAACAACCAGAACCGATTTCTTCAAAAAGAAAACAAAACTCTCGTTAGAACGGTGGTGACAAGGTGTTGTTACAGTTGCTCTGGAAGGTTCTAACTGCCACAGTGTTAGTCTATATTTTTGGTGTCACTAGGATTTGTTTTCCTATGGTACATGACAGTACCTGTCTTAAGTAACCTCTTTTTTCTTACAGCCTGGAGAAACTGCTGCTAGTCTCCTGGGAGAAAGTCTTCACAAGTCTTCCTTCTGCCAGTGGTTTCCGTGGCTTCTAGTACTACCATAGCAACACACCAGTCCCTTACCACGACCAAAGGCAGAGCTGCTGCACAGCCAGTTGCTTACATTGTGGTAGTGTTTAGGAAGAAGATGCTGGCCAGGTTCCACGGTGAGAACTCCTGTGTTGATGAGGCCTTTCCTCGTCATAAAGTAAAGAATCCTCTCTACTTCCTGGACACATCGAATGCGCACAAGGCCCCGGACGATAATGTGGGGAATGCACTTCTGAGGAGTAAGAGCTTCCTGTATTTACAACAAAACCAAAACCAACAGCAAAAAAGTAAGTCACCCAATTTAAAAACAAAAAAAATCTAAAAAACAAAAACTAGGGCTAAAAGTTTATTTTTACATTTTGTTGTTGAGAGAGGTTCCCACTTTGTAGCTCTAGCTGGCCTGGAACTCATTATGTAGACCAGGCTGGCCTTGAACTCCCAGAGATCTGCTGGCCTCTGCCTCCTGAGGGCTGGGATTTAAAGGTGTGTGTCACCATGAGCTGGCTAGTTGGCTTTCTTTAAACCTAGCATTCCTGCTCCCCCGCTTCCGGTTTACCTTCTGTCTTTTCAAGCACATGCTATGTCGATGCCCTAAATATTTATGCAGTCCTACAGAGTTAAAAGCACTGAGCTTGCTTGGCTAGGGACAGAGCTTATAATCCCCTTTTTGATTGCTTTCTGCCTTCCTGGCAACACCCCATTCTTTGAACCAAGCCTTGCACCTTCTCATGCACTGTCTCATTCTGACTCCATATGGTCCAAAGCTGTTCTCAACAGGGGCTGACCCTGTCTCTACTTGAAAATGCCTAGACTCATACAGATGAAGCATCTCTAATTAGAGAACACGCAATCTGAAATCTTCCAAATTCTGAGTGCAAACAGAATCCTTAAAAGTCTCAGACCTCAGAGCATTGGAAGGCTTTCTGGACTGGGATGTACAGCTGGGGAAGCCTATTCAAGTACTCCAAATTTCTTTTTTAATTCCAAAAGCTGAGGTCACTTCTGGTCCCAAGTGTTTCAGATAAGAAGTTGTCAACATGTATGTATTCAATTGTCAACATGGAAGTGGTACTCGAGTCTCCAGAGCAGAGGCCAGGGATACAGCAAATATACTACTGTGTGTACAGAACAGCCCTCCTGCACCCTTGAAGCCCTCGCCTCCCATGCTGCTGCAGGGCATGCCCTCACTTACTTTGCAGTTTGTGTACCACAGAGCGAGGATGAGGTTTCTCAAAGCTAGGTACATGGTGGGGTCTCGAGAATATTCTGGAAACTCATAAAGCTCATCCAGTTCCATCACATCGGGCCTCACACACAGGGCTTTGCCACACTCATTGGGCTGGTAGAAGGGCTGGAAGTAGCGGTTCATGCCTAGAACTGACAGGTGACAACCAAGCAGCTTCTGTAAGATGTCACTTTCCAATCTGCAGGAAGCATGTGCACACCTACACACACACAGGGGCTGGTGATATGGTTCAATGAGTAAAGATTCTCGCAACCAAGCCTGATGACCTTGGTTCAGTCTCCATGAAGGAGAGAACCACTTTCCTGAAGTTGTCCTCTGACCTCCCATATGTGCTGTGGCACACACACAAATGTAATTTTTAGATTTAAAAAGAACAAAAAAAATGCACCACTTTCAGATTATAAAGTGGAATCCCTAAGCACTGATAATGTCCCATGCTAGGCTATGTTCCAGGATCCAGAGTGTCCTATTATTAACATACTAGACGCTAGTTTTATAAAGCTGGGCAAATGCTATAAAGGTGTTGTTTTCAAACCCACTTCTAAATGTTTTCCCATGTCATTAAATGTAACTTTGGTAGCTCTGTGTCTTATTCTACCATTCCCCTCTCCTGGGCATTTAGATCACACTGATCACATTCACAATTATAAACACCACCAAAGCAAATTTCTTTGCACGTGCAGTTTTGAACTGATTGACTTTAGGATAGCATCTTAGAAAGGTTTGCTAGTTCAAAGTCTCATCGTAAGGTGTCTGCTACACACTGCCAAACTGTCTTCACGAATGTGCACTCTTTTAGTACTTGAGTGCCCGGCTCAAAACACTGGGAGCTCCCACGGCAGCGCCGGCCTAGATCTCCCCACATCTCCACTGTTAAGAACCATCTAGTATTGGGCCTTGAATGGGAAAAAAACCTAGTTTCACAATAAAAAATGTGGTTTGCTCATGTACAGATGTGGGGTTGTTAGAATTCCTTTGGAGCCAACAACATTCTGTCCTGACATGAAATCCGTATCTTTTGGAGTGTTATCTCTACTGGTGTCATTAGAGACAAAAAGATGAGGAAGGAGGGGAAAAAAAATACTAAAAAGCAGTGCTCACACAGCCCAGAACTTCCTTCTGTAAGTCAGAGTCTGTGAAATCAGTAAATGGCACAGCTATCCAACCCTAAAATAAACATTCATCAAATCCTATACATAATAACTGTTAGGAGTTATAGGTTTTTCCAGGTAAGTATACATTGTATACAATGCTACAATAGATCCACAGTGCCATCCTCCTTCACCATCCACAGAGACTTAGTTCTAGGACCCCCTACCCACACAAGTCTATCAAAGCCACACATGCTCAAGTCCCTTATTTAGATGGTGCAGTATTTGCATAGGTCCATCTCTAGATGACTTCTAACACCTAATATGATGTAAATGCTATGGAAATAGCTGTTACTGATCAGAAACCCTCTCTTCTGACCTCCACAGTCACGAACACAAACACGCACACACACACACACACACACACACACACACACACACACAAATGCAAGCACGATAAAATCTGTAATACAGAATCTGTATATAATGAATACAGACAGAACTTAGAACTTTTCCCATCCAGGTTGTCTGAATCTGTGATGCAGAGCAGGTATACATGAAGGCCAACTGCATAACCAAATGCATGCAACGGTGAGCACTTTCTATCATGTCACATACATTGAAAGAGTCTTCTGTAGTTTGCTTACCCTTAAATTTCCAAGGAGGAGGCAAGGGATGGAAGAAGGGGATACCAAAACATCTCTCACCAAGTGGAGAGGGGGCCGCCTTGGAGGGCTCCATCTTCCCCGGGCTGGCACTGCCGGTGGTAGCTGCGGCACGATGCGTGCTGGTGCAGGAGGGGCTCATGCCGACACAGTCAGGGTAGTAGGCGGAGAGCAGTGGGGCAGCCACGCTGTCCTTCAGCAAGGGAGGCTGGATAAGCATGGAGTACCACCAGTGGTTGGAAACTTCCAGCACTCTCTGTGATTTATCAGTGAGAAGGAAAGGGGAAATGTACATGCTGAGGGTAGATACCATCTTTAGCCACAGCCCTCCTGTTCCACCCACATCCAGACTCAACAGCTCTCAGAGTTGCATACAAAGAATCAAACAAAAACAGCTGAGGATACCCAGAGACAGTCTTTCTTAGGTAAAATTCTTCCACAAATACAGAAAGCCTCCCGAGAACCAAAAAACCAGTAACACTGGGTAAGCATGCTGCTTCCCCAATATCCCCAGTCCACCTCCACCAACCCCCACTTTTGCTGTAATGGTTATACTTTAAATGTCAACCTTCTGCTACCTCAGAAGACCTAAGGAAGGTATTTCAAATGAGTTATTGTTGAGATCAGGTCAGCTTGTGGTGGACTGACTGTCTTGACTGCTAATTGACCCAGCCCACCAGGAGTGGCACTATTTCCTAGGCTGAACTCTGAACTGTGTTAAGTATGAAGAAAATTATCTGGGGGAAAAAAGAAGCAAGTAAGCAAGGATGTGTTTATTCTCTGTGCTCTTCACTACGGTTATGATGTAACTAGGTGCTTGAGTTCCTGCCTTGATTTCCCCTCAATAATGGACTCTAAACCTGGGACTGTATGCCAAATGAACCCTATTATCTCCTACACTACTTTTTAATCACAGCAGCAGACATAAAACTAGAACTCAGCTCCAAGCCAAGAATTCAGCTACTGACATCCAGTTTGGCATCTTAAAAATCATGAATCTAGCCGGGCGGTGGTGGCACACGCCTTTAATCCCAGCACTTGGGAGGCAGAGCCATGCGGATCTCTGTGAGTTCGAGGCCAGCCTGGTCTCCAAAGCGAGTTCCAGGAAAGGCGCAAAGCTACACAGAGAAACCCTGTCTCGAAAAACCAAAAAAAAAAAAAAAAAAAAAAAAAAAAAATCATGAATCTAGGCTGGGCCTATTTTCTGGATCATGTAGCTCAGAAAAAAACTGAGCAGACCCCCGCCATCTTGCTATAACCCTCTAGTTCTCTCTTTGCTGGAAGTCCACCTGAAGGGTAATGCTCCAAACCAGTCCCCACATTCTGTAAGTGGAACAGACAGCAACCAGGAAGCTCTTGCTAGCTGCTAGTCCTGGCCGTCTGTCTAGGACTGTGTCAACAGCCTCCCTGCCTGGGGATATATAGCTAAATGGTAAGCATGCTTCCTTAGCATGCCCAAGGCCAGGATTCATTCCCCAGCAACATGAAAACAAAGCAGTTTGTCTTCTCGAATATGGCCTCTGTCCTAAAGTCAAGG
>NC_081420.1:16733355-16735855 GCF_949786415.1 Peromyscus eremicus
CATCAGAGCCCTCCCAGGCCTGCTCTGTGAAGCCCTCACCCTCATGGAGTTCCCCTCACCAAGCATGTCCTTCCTTGGCAAGCGCTGACTCTACTTTGAAAGTTTTCTGTGTTGAATAAGAGGCCTTTGATTTTTTTTTTTCTTCTGACCTTTTTTCTTTTTTTAAATTGCTGTAGTTAAGAGCCCCGGGCCAGATCCTGCCCTTAGCTACTATTTCTATGGCATTTGGATTACACACACATAAGCAAACACTGAGTGGAGTTCATCACAGACTTTTAATAACAACTTCCATCCGCATCTCTCTTTAGTATGTAGAAGACATTCGCACATGTAACTAACTGTTCAGGGGACCCACATATGTACAAACACCGTGATAGATAAAGCAGAAATTAGTTCTGTCTTATGGAGGAGTCGAGCCTCAGAGGAATCATATAGCTGGCCCTAGGCCACACAGGCATACACAGGACTCAAGCCCAGACCTTTTGATTTTTAAATCTGTACTGAGGAGGATTCTGTTTCGTAATGGCAATTACAAAAACACATGGAAAAGTGGGTTGGTAAATTATTTGAAAAGTATAGAAGAAAACATAATCAAATGAAAGTTGTGGTGGTATTTTACTTGTACTGAAATGTGATTTTAATTGTATGTTTATAAATAAAGTTGCCTGGGGGTCAGAGCTATTAGAGCCATAGCAAGAGCGTGGCAGTGGTGGCGCATGCCTTTAACCCCAGCACTTGGTAGACAGAGCTAGGTAGATCTCTGTGTGTTCAAGGATACAGCCAACATTGGAGACACACGCCTTTAATCTCAATACCATAGAGGACCTGGAGGGCTGTACATACAGGCAGTGACGAAGCAGTCATGTGTTTGGCAGAACAGACAGTCTATATAAAGACGAACAGACAGGAAGTAGGCCCCTTTTGGGAAAGCTCTCTTGGCTGAAGCAGGAAGGGTAAGGCTCTTAGCTTTGATCTCTTGGCTTTCTTCTCTGAATCGGCTCTGTGTTTCTTATTTAATAAGACTCAGTGTTTGATAAGGTAAACTATAAAACTCTAAATGGACTCGCAATTTAAATGTTCAAAGGATATCTGTAGAAAGTCTTACACAAAATGAGGAATAGATATAATTCAGTATTTCAGATCATTCTTTTATACAAAGGATAATTAATGCCACCCAGAGTTGCTGGCATTCAAAGTGTGTATTTATTTCCAATTTTGTTCAAAGTAAGGCTAACAGCTTTTTGTGAGTGTCAATAGGGCCCAGGAGATTGTGGTGTTCTATTCAGTGGTATTCACTTGATTTCTCTGGGTTCTGTGTGGTTAATTACTGCTGAGGGGTTTGAATGGGATTCATTGGTTTCTTCTTGTGGTTTTGTGAGTTTTTGGCTTCCCATTGGATTATGCTCCATTGTGAGGTATATATGGCAATTACTGCTTTGTCTTAAATAAGTGACTTTTAAAAATATGTAATCTCTCTCTCTCTCTCTCTCTCTCTCTCTCTCTCTCTCTCTCTCTCTCTCTCTCTCTGTGTGTGTGTGTGTGTGTGTTTGTGTATAGACAGAAGTTTCTGTACTGCCCAGTCCCATAGCCCTTCAGTCCCAAATAAACACACAGAGGCTTATATTAATTATAAACTGTTTGGCCTGTTGCTCAGCCTTATAACTAACTAGCTCTTATACTTAAATTAACCCGTAATTCTTATCTATGTTTAGCCATGTGGCTTGGTACCTTTTCTCAGTCCAACATTCTCATCTTACTTCCTGTGCATATGGCTGGTGATTCCGTCTCTGCCCTTCCTCTTCCCAGCCTTCTCCTAGTCTGATTGCCCTGCCTACAGTTCTTGCCTGGCTACTGGCCAATCAATGTTTTATTAAACCAATACAAGTGACAAATCTTTACAGTGTACAAGAGCATTATCCCACAGCATGTGTGTCTGAGTGTGTGCGTGCACACATCTGTGTGCTGGTGATCACAGAGGCCAGGAGGAGCTGTTGGATCCCTTGCAGCACTGGTGAGTATGGTGGTATTTTATTTGTACTGAAATGTGATTTTAATTGTATGTTAATAAATAAAGTTGCCCGGGGGTCAGAGCTATTAGAGCCATAGCAAAAGATGGGTGGTAGTGGTGCACACCTTTAATCTCAATACCATAGAAGACCTGGAGGGCTGTACAACAGACAGTGACGAGGCAGTCATGTGGTTGGTTTTACAACCAATGAGAAGGCAGAACAGAAAGTCTATATAAAGACAAACAGATAGGAAGTAGCTCTCTTTCAGAGAGGTCTCTTGGCTTAAAAGGCTAGCTGCAGCAGGCGGGTAAGGCTCTTAGCTCTGATCTCTTGGCTTTCTTCTTTGCATTGGTTCTGTGTTTATTTAATAAGATGGCTGGTTACATCTACAGGTGAGCTGCATGCTGTGGGTGCTAGAATCTGAACTCTAGTCCTTTGGTAGTAGTAAACTGTAACCACAGAGCCATCTCTCCAGTCCCTAAATGACCTTT